>NC_080185.1:71879773-72180123 GCF_950295315.1 Erinaceus europaeus | reverse complement strand
TGAAAGACTCTGGAGTTGGGGTTGGGGGTTAGTGGTGGTTCAGGTCCTGGAACACAATGGCAGAGGAGGGCCTAGTGGGGGTTGAACTGTTAAGTGGAAAACTGAGAAATGTTACACATGTACAAACTATTGTACTTTACTGATGACTGTAAACCATTAATCCCCTAATAAAGAAAAAAAAGGGAGGCGGGCGGTGGCACACCTGGTTGATCGCACATGTTACAATGAGCAAGGATGCAGCTTTGAGCCCCTGGTCCCCACCTGCAGGGGGAACCTTTGTGAGTGGTGAAGCAGTGTTGCAGGTGTCTTTCTACATATCGTCCCTCTCCTCTTGATTTCTGGCTGTCTTTCTCCAATAAATAAATAAAGATGATAAAAAATTAAAGAAAAGGACAGCAAAAAGGGAATAAATAAATAAATATAAAAAAATTAAAGAAAAAGAAAACACATCAACACATGGGAATATTAATCTCACCTGATATCACAAGTAACTACATCAATGCAATCTAATAGAGCTCTTAATAGAGCATTTAGGGAAAAAAAAGCAACAACAACAACAACAAAAAAGACAGAGGCAGGGGAAAGCAGCTTCAGCTTAATCAGAGAAAGGGTGCTAGTGTGTGGGGGGGTGATATCAGCATCAGGCAGTGCCTGGGAAGTGGACTGGCAGTCGAGAGGCAGAAAGGTGTGATACTGAAGCCCAGTCCCAGAAGTCCCTGCTGTTCAAAGGAAGCCCCAGTGGCTGATGGGAAGTGTGGCCTTTTCTTGAGCCTTGTAAGTACTTAGGCCTGCTCTTGCATGGCCTGGCCTGAGATTGTGTTATGGATAGTTTATTGCTTTTCCTGTGTGTCAGGATCACAATCTTCCGAGTGAAACAGGACAAGAATCTACCTGCTTGTGCCTCTCTAGGATACCAAGAGGCACTATTGACTGTATACCATAGCACAGCCATGAAAGCAAGTTAGTAAGTTGCAGAAGCAAGCAATGACAGGGGTCTGAGGAGACTGCATATTGGGCATGCAAAAAGTCTTTCATGCCTGAACCTCCAAAGGCCCAATGTTCACTCCTCAGCACCACCATAAACTGTAGCAGAGGACTGATCTTTTCTTTTTTCTCTTTCCTTCCCCAATTAAATTTTTAGGGAGCTACTCTCTTCCCTGATCCAGCTTTCTGGTCCTTTTTCCAGCCATGACATCATCTCCCCAGACAATATATTGCATCCAGTTGCATATCAAATTTCAGACTCAAGGGAAAAAAGAAAAAGAAAAAAAAAACTAGTATAGCCACAGGCCCTTTGGAATATAACTAAAATATGCCTACTAGATAACTATAGTTTGGAGGACCCCCCAAAAAAACATCATCTGCATTATTCCAGCCTTTAGGTCCATGACCGGTCAACACTTTTTCTGGCTTTGTATGTTAACTCTCTTTTCAACAACCAGGCTCCAGATGCTAGCATGATGCCAACCAGACTTCCCTGGACAGACAACCCCACCAATGTGTCCTGGAACTCTGCTTCCCCAGAGCCCTTTTCACACTAGGGAAAGAAAGAGACAACCTGGGAGTATGGATCAACTTGTCAACTCCCATGTTCAGCAGGGAAGCAATTACAGAAGCCAGACCTTCAACCTTCTGCATCCCACAGTGACCCTAGTTCCATACTCCCAGAGGGATAGAGAATGGGAAAGCTATCAGGGGAGGGGATGGGATATGGAGATCAGGTGGTGGGAATTCTGTGAAGTTTTACCCCTCTTATCCTACAGTTTTGTTAATGTCTCCTTTCTTAAATAATAAAAACAACTATAAGTCCTATTCAAGGAAATAGAAACTGATACCAAGAAATGGAAAGACATCCCATGCTCATGGATTGGAAGAATAAATATCATCAAAATGAATATTCTCCCCAGAGCTTTATACAAATTTAATGCAATACCCATCAAAGTTCCACCAAGCTTCTTTAAGAGAATAGAACAAAAACTACAATCATTTATCTGGAACCTGAAAACACCTAGAATTGCCAAAACCATCTTGAGGAAAAGAAACAGAAATGGAGGCATCACACCCCATATCTCAAACTATATAATAAGGCCATCATCATCAAAACAGCCTGGTACTGGAACAAAAATGGGCACACAGACCAGTGGAACAGAATTGAAAACCCAGAACTAAACCCCATATACCTATAGACATCTAATCTTTGATAAGGGGGCCCAAAGTATTAAATGGAGGAAGAAGGCTCTCTTCAATAAATGGTTCTGGGAAAACTGGGTTGTAACATGCAGAAGAATGAAACTGAACCACTTTATCTCACCAGAAACAAAAATCAACTCTAAATGGATCAAGGACCTGGATGTCAGTCCAGAAACTATCAAGTACTTAGAGGAAAACATTGGTGGAACACTTTCCCACTTAAACCTAAAGGACATCTTTAATGAAACAAACCCAATTGCAAGGAAGACTAAAACAGAAACAAACCATGGGATTACATCAAATTGAAAAGCTTCTGCACAGCCAAAGAAACTATCACAAAAACAAAGAGACTACTCACAGGATGGAAGAAGATCTTCACATGCTGTATATCAGAAAAGAGACTAATAACCAAAATATACAAAGATCTCAGCAAACTTAGCACCAAAAAAGCAAATGACCCCATCCAAAAACGGGCAGAGGATATGAACAGAACATTCACTTCAGAAGAGATCCAAAAGGCTAACAAACATATTAAAAGTTGCTCCAGGTTGCTGATTGCCAGAGAAATGCAAATAAAGACAACAATGTGATACCACCTCACTCCTGTGAGAATGGCATACATCAAAAGAGACAGTAGCAACAAATACTGGAGAGGCTGTGGGGACAGAGGAACCCTTCTGCACTGTTGGTGGGAATGTAAATTGGTCCAGCCTCTGTGGAGAGCAGTCTGGAGAACTCTCACGAGGCTAGACATGGACCTTCCATATGACCCAGTAATTCCTCTCCTGGGGATATACCCCAAGAACTCCATAACACCCAACCAAAAAGAGGTGTGTACTCCTATGTTCATAGCAGCACAATTCATAATAGCTAAAGCAACTCAGATGCCCAACAACAGATGAGTGGCTGAGAAAGCTGTGGTATATATACACAATGGAATACTATGCAGCTATTAAGAACAATGAACCCAGCTTCTCTGACCCATCTTGGATGGAGCTAGAAGGAATTATGTTAAGTGAGCTAAGTCAGAAAGATAAAGATGAGTATGGGGTGATCCCACTCATCAACAGAAGTTGATAAAGAACAGAAAGGGAAACTAGAAGCAGGATTTGATTAAATCTAGAGTAGGACACCAAAGTAAAACCCTGTAGTGAGGGCGAGAGTGGACATTCAGCTTCCCGGGGTGGTGGGGGTGGGGGGGCAGGGGTTATGAGGTGTGATGGGACACAGTCTTTTGGTGGTGGGAATGAGGTTTATATACACTCCTATTAATTTGTAGTCACATAAATCACTAATTAATATGAGAGGGGAAAAATTCATTGTATGTCTCAAACTTTTTAAAGTACAGGCTGAGTCTTTTTAATATATAGGCTGAGTCTTTGATATGTTGACTATCTCAAAAGCCTAGACCAGGGAGAACAGAAGCAACCTGTGGCACAGCTATATACAAGATGTTGGGTATTATACAGCAAATGCTAACAAAGGGAATTTCAAAGTTAACCCAATTACCAAATAATGTGATGATAACATTAACTATCCATTGTCTTCTTGAACCCTAAGACAGTAGGAACCTCACATTTCCACTATAAAGCCAATATTTCCTCCAGTCCTGGAACCTTAGGGTGGGGCACACTTTCTTTCATGCTTCTCTCAATTCATATCAAATAATATTGCAACCACCGATCACAACCTAATCAACGCAATGAGTGCCACCTCAGCATGCTTCACTTCAGACTGTGTCCAGAGACTTCACGTGTGGAATGACAAACCTTCAGCTTCATCACTAGGGTGAGACCTTTCTTTTCATAGTATTCTCTAATTCCATTCCAGGTGGTTCACCTCCTAACAAAGTCCCAAAACCTAGATATAGACCAGGTCCCCTGAGATAGAGCATATGTTCACACATATCCACAAACTAGGGCAAAATATATACCTGAAAGCAGAAGTACACAATAGTCTGCAGTGACTGCCCCCCAACACTTCATCTGCACTATTCCAGCCCTTTGGTCCATAATTGTTCAACAATTTCTTTGGCTTTGTATGTTAACTCACTTTTCAGCCACCAGGTTCCAGATGCCAGCATGATGCCGACCAGACTTCCTTGGACAGAGGACCCCACCAGTGTGTTCTGGAGCTCTGCTTCCCCAGAGACCCACCCTACTAGGAAAAGAGAGAGGCAGACTGGGAGTATGGACAGACCAGTTAACGCCCATGTTCAGCGAGGAAGCAATTACAGAAGCCAGACCTTCCACCTTCTGCAACCCACAATGACCTTGGGTCCATACTCCCAGAGGGATAAAGAATAGGAAAGCTATCAGGGGAGGGGATGGGATATAGAGATCTGGTGGTGGGAATTGTGTGGAGTTGTACTCCTCTTATCCTAAGGTTTTGTTAATGTCTCCTTTTTAAAATAAATAAATAAATAAGTAAAAATAAATAAATAAAAATAATAAAATGAAAAAAGTCTGGTGGCTGATGACTAAATTGTCTTACTTTGTTTTTCCTGATCCATTATAAAAAGTAATAAAAATCACCTAAAAGCTCAACAAAATATACCAGGATTTTTTCAGAAACTTGCTAAGCCACAAGTGAGTCCAGATTCATGTGTTTGCAGCACGGAAAAAAGGTGAGGTATCCATTCACAGGACACAAAGAGCCATACTCAGTGATGGATAGTGCCAAATTGGGAGTTACCCAGTAGAGCACATTGCTGGTGTCAGGGAAGCAGATCTGGTGCTTATCCTGCAAGCTCATAGACAACAGCATATTGATCTGCCTACAATGACCCACTGTTCAAAGGAAAAAAAAACTCTTATACCAGGGAAAACAGAAGCAACCAGTGGCATTACTCTATAAGACACAGCTATGTACAAATAATATCAAAGGGCATAAACTATGGTGATGTTGTGTATGATACAGTAAATCCTAACACCACCAATATTTCCTGGAGCACTGCTTCCCCAGAGCCCTGCCACACTAGGGAAAGAGAGAGAGAGAGGCTGGGAGTATGGATCGACCTGCCAATGCCCAGGTTCAGCGGGGAAGCAATTAGGGATGCCAGACCTTCCACCTTCTGCACCCCATAATGACCCTGGGTCCATACTCTCAGAGGGATATAGAATAGGAAAGCTGCGATAGCGCAGCGGGTTAAGTGCAGGTGGTGCTAAGCACAAGGACCTGCATAAGGATTCCAGTTCAAACCCAGGGATCCCCACCTGCAGGGGAGTCGCTTCACAAGTGGTAAAGCAGGTCTGCAGGTGTCTGTCTTTCTCCCACCCCTTGTCTTCCCTTTCTCTCTTCTTTTTTCTTTGTCCTATCCAACAACAACAACAACATCAATAATAACTACAACAATAAAACAACAAGGGCAACAAAAGGAAATAAATAATGAAAAAAGAAAAAAATAAAAATAAAAGAATAGGAAAGCTATCAGGGGATGAGGGATACAGAGTTTTGGTGGTGGGAACTGTGTGGAGTTGTAGCCCTCTTATCAGTGTTTCATTTTTATAAATAAAAATTAAAAAAAAGAATAGGCACATTCCAATGGAGGGGTTGGGGCATGGTACTCTGGTAATGGGAACTATATGGAATTAGACCCCTGTTATCTTGAAATCTTGTTAATCATTATTAAATCTCTAATAAACATTTTTTAAAAACCTCCCTGAAATTAATGCCGTCTCATCTGCTCAGACACCCACAGTCAGCTGGAAAATAAATCTCAGCCAACTTCCAGAGGTATAGCAAAGGATTAGCAGTGGAGGCATGCACATCACTTTGGGATTGAGTTGAAGCAACACTTTTTTTTTTTAATTGCCTAAAACCTGCCCAGTGTTTAACTGTAACTCATTTAGCCGCAACTGTAACTGTAACTTAAGTAATTCATTTAGCCAGAAGTCAGCACAAGTAAGCATAGTCAGGAATGAGGAGAGGCTCCGAAGTCTTCTAAAGCCCTGATCAGAAGAAGGAAGGTAGGAGTATTTTGGGGGTCTTAAATTGTGAACTCAAGGGCATCAAGCTATTGAACTGCCCATAAGGATCACCAATATTTATGGCCAAAACCTGATGGAGAACTAATTCTGTTCTACATGGACTCTGGAACCTGGCTAGGGAAATAAATCCTGCTTTTTTTCTTTGAACACTAAGGGGAAAGGCATTCTCCAATACAAGTTACCCGCAGAGGCTGGAACAACAGCCAGGAGACCACACAGTGACATCAAAGACACTAAACTGGCCTGGTGAAGCAGGATTAAATCTCTCCTCCCCCACCAAGATACATAAAGTGATAAATTCAACACCTGGGATACAGCGCCCCCTGCTGGCAAAACAAATACCAGACTTAAAGCAGAAAATATGAAATACACAAATATCAATGACAAAAACTTGAACCTACAAGACAGATACAGATTTAGAAAAAAATGACAGAACTAATGTACATAAAACTCATGAAATAAATTCAAGAAGTTAAGGATATAATATCTTTTAAAACATTTTTATTAATGATTTAACATTGATATACAAAATTACAAGCTAATGGGGGGTACAACTCCACACTTTTGCCACCACCAGATTTCTGAATCCCCAATCCCTCCATTGTAAGCTACAGCAGTTCTCCTTAGGTTGTAGATATGGGTTAGCTATTATTTCTACAACTATCTGTCTGTATATATATATATATATATTATTATTATTTTTACTTATGGTCCATCTTCTCTTCCTTGCCAAATCATACATACACTTATCACTACATCCAAATGTCACTCCCTTTTTCTTTTTCTCTTTCCAGGACCTAATGGAGGTGGAGTTCAGAGTCTTCTGGTCATCTTCCCCACTGAGAGTATGGATCAAAATTATTTTGGGGGGGTGCAGAAGATGGGACATGGGTGTTGGCAGGCTTATCTATATCCACAGACTATTTCTATCTTTCACTGGTGGGGCAGGGCTCTGGAGAGGTGAGGTTCCAAGACACATTGGTGAGGTCATCTGCCCAGGGAAGTTAGGATGGAATCATGAGAGAATCTGCAACTTGTGGTTGAAAGATGAGAAGATACAAAACAGGACACAATGATTAATGAACAGGAAACAAGAAGTAGGAACTGAGCAGATAAGAATAGGCATCTAAGGAAGCTAGGAAACCATTTTTAGGCATGTTCCGAGGGGACCTCAACTATTGTAGTTTTTGCTAGAGTTTGATAGCTAATATGGAGTTTGACAAATATATTGTCTGAGAAGATGGTGTCAGAGTCGAGAAAAGGACTAGCAAGTCAGATTAGGGAAGAGAGTAGCTCCCAATCTTGAAAAAAAAAATCTATGAATAAAATTATTTACCCCATCCTCCTGGCCTAGGGCCCATATCTATTTATATTTAGCACAGGGCCCTGTCTAACCTGAACTCACAGTTCATGGTCACAGCTGGGAACATTGCAAGTTGCACTCATTTCAGGACCAGTCTTTGTTGAGTATCAGGGCTGGAAAACCCAGTCTCCATACAGAGAGTGGGGCAGTCCCCATGCACCATAGCTGTTTTATGGTGAGGGCAAGTTCGTGGCAAGGCGTGCAAGTGAGCTTATGATGATGTGACTAGTATGGAAGTGACTATGATGTGAGTATGAAATGAATATGAAGTGACCTGATGGAAGTGACTAGTAATAGTAAAGAGAAATTCAATGATATCATTTCTTTAAATTGCATAGTAGTGTTCCATCAAGTATATGTCCCATATAATTTTTAGCTAGTCATCTGTCGAGGGCATCTGGGCTGCTGCTACACTTTGGCTATTGTGAACAATGCAGTTATGAACATAGGGTGCACATTTACCTTCGAATTATGACTGTGTGTCCTTTGGATAAATGCCTAAGTGTGGCACATGGTGGGTCATAAGATCATTCCATTTTTATTTGCTTGATGGCCAAAACCTGATGGAAAACATCTTCCAAAGCAGCTGCACCAGTTTATTAGCAAATTTCTTTTATTATTATTATTATTATTATTATTATTATTAGTAGTAGTAGTAGTAGTAGTAGTATTTGCTAGAGATAGCCAGAAGACAAGAAGGGTGATACAGGGAGAAACAGAGAGGGCCGAGGTAGATAACATATAATGGTTATGCGAGGGAGTCGGGTTAAGCACAGGTGGTCCAAAGCTCAAGGACTGGCATAAGGATCCCAGTTCGAGCCCCCGGCTCCCCACCTGCAGGGGGGTCGCTTCACAAGTGGTGAAGCAGGTCTGCAGGTGTCTGTCTTCCTCTCTCCCTCTCTGTCTTCCTCTCCTTTCTCCATTTCTCTCTGTCCTATTGAACAACGACAACATCATTAACAACAACAATAATAACTACAACAATAAAACAATAAGAGCAACAAAAGGGAATAAATAAAGAAAAAAATCTTTTAAAAATGGTTATGCAAAAAGACTCTCATGTCTGAGGCTCCAAAGTCCAAGGTTCAGTCTCCTACACTACCATGAGCCAGAGCTGAGCAATACTCTGGTTAAAAATATATATACAATAGTACAACTCCCCACTAAGTCCTCTGAAGGACCTGTATTCTCCCCCCACATACCCCAGAGTCTTTTACTTTGGTGCAATACACCAATTCCAGTTCAGGTTCTACTCTTTCTCTTCTGATCTTGTTTTTCAACTCCTGCTTGAGAGTGAGATCGTCTCATACTCTTCCTTCTGTTTCTGACTTATTTCACATAACATGAATTTTTCAAGGTCCATTCAACATCGGCTGAAAACAGTGAAGTCACCATTTTTTATAGCTGAGTAGTATTCCATTGTGTATCTGTAGCAGAACTTGCTCAGCCACTCATCTGTTGTTGGACACCTGGGTTGCTTCCAGGTTTTAGCTATTACAAATTGTGCTGCTAAGAACATATGTGTATGCAGATGTTTTTGGATGGGTGTGTTGGGTTCCTTAGGATATATCCCCAGGAGAGGAATTGCAGGATCATAAGGTAGGTCCATTTCTAGCCTTCTGGGAGTTATCCAGACTGTTCTCCACAGAGGTTGGGACAATTGAGATTCCCACCAGCAGTGCAGGAGGGTTCCTTTGACCCCACAACCTCTCCAGCATTTGCCTCTGTTACCTTTTCTGACATATGACATTCTCACAGGAGTGGAGTGGTATCTCATTGTTGTCTTTATTTGCATTTCTCTGACAATCAGAGACTTGGAGCATTTTTTCATGTGTTTCTCAGCCTTTTGGATCTCTTCTGTGGTGAATATTCTGCCCATGTCCTCCCCCCATTTTTGGATGGGGTTGTTTTCTTGTTGTTGAGTTTGAGTAAGCTCTTTATATATTTTGGTTGTTAGCCTCTTGTCTGATGTATGGCATATAAAGATCTACTCCCATTCTGTGAGGGGTCTCTTGGTTTGGGTAGTGGTTCCTTTTTTTTTTTTTTTTCCCTTTTGTTGCCCTTGTGGTTTTTTATTGTTGGTGTAGTTATTGTTGTTGTTACTGATGTCATCGTTGATGGATAGGACAGAGAGAAATGGAGAGAGGAGGGGAAGACAGAGAGGGGGATGTTGGTATGCTTCTAGTTCTGCTTCTGGGATCCCTTCTGTCACATTGCATGACGTTGTGGTCTATTTACATGCTCATTCTGTTACATTGGTTTGGTCTCACTCCCCCTGCCTCCGGGAGATTTTGGTTTAGTCTTTGCCTTTTCGGGCTTCTTCCTTCTCCCTGCCCCCTTCCTACATACTTCCTGGGTTCCTGATGCTGCAGCCGGAGGAGAAGGATGCAGGACAGAATTGTGTGGTGATTAGATTAAATTAGTTTTTTGAATCATTCGCTCATGAATAAAGAAATACTGTTTCTCCACTCAGCCGTGTGTCCCTGGTCATGTGTCTCCTTGCCGCGAAGCTAGCCCAGCATACTGTCACCCAGGACTATGACTGACAGGGGGAGAGAAAGATATACACCTGCAGACCTGCTTCACCTCTTGTGAAGTGACTCCCCTGCAGGTTGGGAGCCGGGGGCTTGAACCAGGATCTTTATGCAGGTCCTTGCGCTTGGCGCCCTGTGCGCTTAACCTGCTGCACTACCGCCCAACTCCCATTTTTAATATTTTTATATTACAGAATTACATGTCAATAGGGGTTTGAATCCACACTGTTCCCACCACCAGAGTTCTGAATCTTCACTTTCCCCACTGCAATCCAGTACAGTTCCCCCAAGGTTATAGACATGGGCCAACCATCTTCTCTACAACTGTCTATCCACATTTATACATAGTTGCCCCTCTTTTTCTGATTTAATCCTCTCTTCCCCTCTAAGCCACTCTAGCATCATAGCTACCTCCATATAACTCTCTCCTTTTCCTTCTCTTTTTCTGGATGCTGATGGAGCTGGAGTGCAGAGTCCTCTTATCTTCATCCTATCACTTCTTCCCCGCTGGGAGTATGGGTCAAGGTTGTTTATGGGGAGCAGAAGGTAGGAGTTCTGGCTTCTGTAGCTACTTCTCTGCTGAGCATGGGTGTTGACCCGATGATCCATACCCCCAGCCTGTTTCTATCTTTTCCTAGTGGACCGGAGCTCTGGAGATGTGAGGGTCCAGGATACACTGGTGAAGTCATCTGCCCAGTCAAGTCAGGGTGGAGTCATGGTAGCATCTGTAGCCTGGTGTCTGGAAGGTGGCATGACCTAAGTTGAGACAAGATGGTTAATGAACAGGAACCAAAAAATAGGATCAGAGCAGATGAGATTAGGGATTTTAGGATAGAAGAAAGCTAGGACAACCATTTTAGGTGTGTTCCTGGGGGAATACAAGTATAATAGTTTTGCTTGAGTTTGGTGGCTAGCCTGAGGTTGGATGAGAATATTGTCTGAGAGAATGGTGTCATAGTAGAGAAAAGGGTTAGAATGTTGGATTAGGGCAGAGAGTAGCTCCCATTCTTATTTTTTTAAAAAAATCTATAGCTAAAATTAACTATTTACTTCCATCTACCTGCTCCAGGGCCCATATGTAAATACATACTTATATTTAGTGCCAGAGCCTTTGTAACCTCTAAGTCCCTATTGGTTTGAGCTTATAGCTCATGGTCACCTTTGAGGAACATTGCAGGCTGCACTCATTTCAGGAGTGGCAGGGCAGGATACCTCCCAGCCTCCATTCGGAGACTGGGGCAATCCCTACTGTCATTGCTTTATGGTAGAGCCAAGGTCCTGAGAGGGCCCACAAGATGCTGTTCCTTATGGAATCCATCAGTGGTAATGGATGGAGAGAGGGACCCTTTAGAAGTCAAGGCCCATCATATATGTATGGGAATCCAAGGATTCCCTAACTAGAGCCCTAGATGATGAGGTGGTGTGATATTGACCAAAGAGACCATTATTAAGTTGGCCAGTCTCTTGCCCTTATCCAACTTTTGTGAGACTCATTTAATTCTTCATGTAAAACATAAACTCAAAGAAAAAGAAAGGTTGGAAAGCAATCATATAGGCTAATAGGAACCAAAAGAAAAATAGTGACATTCCTATAAATTTCAGATACAGTGGACTTAAAATGAGATAAGTAGCAAAAGATAGGGAATCATTGGATAGGAGCTTGGTAGTGGCTCACTTGGTTTAAGCCCTGGGTCCCCACCGGCAGGTGGAAAACTTCACGAGTGGTGGAGCAGTGCTGCAGGTGTCTCTCTGCCTCTTTCTTTCTATACACCCCTTTCCCTCTCAATTTCTGGCTGTCTCTATCCAATAAATAAATAAAAATAATTTAAATAAATGATCATTGGATGCCTCTATAAACTGAAAACACAAGATGCTTAATGTAACTATTAATGAAAACAAAGCTATACCTAGGCAAGATTTTTAACATCTGTGTATTTATTTTTTATTATCTTTTTTTACTGGATAAAGACAGCCAGAAATCTAGAGGATAGGGGGAAATGAAGAGGGAGAGAGGCAGAGAGAGACTTGAAGCACTGCTTTACTACTCACAAAGCTTTCCACCTTGTTGTTATTTAACTTAAAAGGGATTTTTTTTTAGGGGGGGGGGCTGCTGCTGCAGTGCATAAAAGGATTCACAGCGGGGAGCTGGAAACTGGTTTAGCCAGTACAAGGTTTATTAGGGTGAAACAGGTAAAAGGCAAAATAAGCAATTATCATTAAGGGTTGAGAGTACGCTAGGTCCATAAAGTCTGAGTATAGTTATCAAAAGTTTAGTCCCACAAGATAAACAATTATAAGCTCTGGTAAAGGTTGCTCATGGCTGTAGAGGGGTCTAAAAGTTTACCGGCTAGCAGAGTCACATGTGTTCAGTTCTCAAGAGAAGTAGCCATGCTGGATATCTGGAGCACCTACGCTGAGACGCTTCTGACCAGGAGAAGAAGCAACAGCCAAAGAAGCAACCAGCTCAAAGTCATGTGCTTTATACCTTCCCTTCTCTGTGTGTCCTGCCTCAGGCAGACGTCATTCATATGCTAACAGTCCTAAACTCCTGTTGGGTGTCCTTCTTCTTCTTCTTCTTCTTCTTCTTCTTCTTCTTCTTCTTCTTCTTCTTCTTCTTCTTCTTCTTCTTCTTCTTCTTCTTCTTCTTCTTCTTCTTCTTCTTCTTCTTCTTCTTCTTCTTCTTCTTCTTCTTCTAGCGTTTGCCCTTCTTCCGTAGCCAGTCAACAGCGTCAGGTTGAGCCTGATGTAAAGTTTCGAGACCTCCTTTGAATCTGGAGAGGTGGCAGTCATTGACTATGTGGGTCATAGTCTGTCTGTAGCCGCAGGGGCAGCTCAGGTCCTCTCTGGCTCCCCAGCGATGGAACATAGCAGCGCACCGGCCATGGCCTGTTCGATAGTGATTGAGGAGGGCCCAATCATAACGTGCTAGGTCAAAGCCGGGTTGACACTTGCAGGCGTCTGTGATGAGGTGTTACAACAATGCCTTTGCAAGTGGGGGATGGAGACTCAATACTGGGTCCTTGTGCATTGTAACATGTGCTTTCAACCAGGTGTGCCACCACCTGGTCCCAATTAGGCAAGATTTTCATAAAGCAAGGGAGAAAAAAGAAATTGTTAGAAAGACTTAAATTTCTTACTATTTTTATTAGCAAATTAATATTGATTTACAAGACTGTAACATAGTAGGGGTATAATTCCATACAGTTTTCATCTCAAGAGTTCTGTGTCCCATCCCTTCTACTGTAAACTTCCCTACTGTTCACCACTTTGGGAGTATGGACCAAATTTCTTTTTGGGGTGCAGAAGATGGGAGTTCTGACTTCTGTGATTTCTCCTCTGCTGGACATGTGCATTGGCAGGTTGATCCGTAACCCCAGCATGTTTCTATCTTTCCCTAGAAGAGTAGGGCTCTGGAGAGGTGAGGTTCCAAGAAGCATTGTTGAGGTCATCAGTCCAGGGAAGTCAGGATAGACTCTTAGTAGCATCTGCAACTTGTGGCTGAAATTCAGTAAGATGGAAACCAAGACAAAATGTTTAATAAACAGGAACCATAAAGTAAAAATAGAGCAGATGAAAGTAGGGACCTTAGGGTGGGAAGAATCTAGGAAGTCTATTTTAGAAATGTTCCTAGAAGCCTATGTCTTAGTAATCCTTGCTTGAGCTTAACGGCTAACATGGGGGTTAGTGGAGGTGAAGGCAAGTCTGCCACCTGACAAAGTCAGCGTAGACTGAGGCTGCCTGCAAAGTGGGAAGTCCTGGACAAATCCAAAGTTACTCATCCTGTTGCTTATGATCACATTGATAATTTGGGGACTTATTGCCTGCTTTAACCATAAGAACTTTACAGGGGAAGTACATAAAAATAACAATTATGGGAGTCGGGCGGTAGCGCAGCGGTTAAGTGCAGGTGGCACAAAGCTCAAAGACTGGAGTAAGAATCCCGGTTCGAGCCCCCTGCTCCCCACCTGCAGGGGAGTCGATTCACAATCGGTGAAGCAGATCTGCAGGTGTCTATCTTTCTCTCCCCTCTCTGTCTTCCCCTCCTCTCTCCATTTCTCTCTGTCTTATCCAACAACAACAACAATAATAACTACAACAGTAAAACAACAAGGGCAACAAAAGGGAATAAATAAATAGATAAATATTTTTTAAAATTAACAATTACAGCAGTGAGTGTAATAAGACCAAAGATGGCCTAGAAGCAGAAGCTACTGCACTCATCAAAAAACTCACAGAGGAAGAGCTGTTTATTTCCCAGCCTGTGGCTACTACAGAACCAAATTGGCTAAATAGATACAAGAGAACAAGAACCTTGGGTTCTTCCCACGGCACAAGGGCCACCTTGGGTCGTTTATAGAATAGGTGGTAGATAGCAGTCTCCTCCAAAGTGTAAGAGCCCATACCAATTACCACCCACCTACTGACCCCCCTCTTCCATTTACGGGCATCTATGATGAATACCTTGGTCGTGTGGTTTACACTAAAGGCAAGCAGGTTGAGGTTAATAAGTTACCATCTATAAAGAAACTAGCAAGGCCCTGTCCCCCCTTGGTATGTGTTTGCCAGGAAACAAAGACAAGCTGAACAAGATAATTTGCTTCACAGAAACTGACCTTTTAGAAACAATAGATGCTTTCCATAAAACTCATGATATTCCAAGAAGCTTGCTCAAGAAAAATAAGTTAACTCCTAAAATAAGAAATGAATTTTATGGTAAACAGTTGTATAAAGAATTCTTCAAAATAATGAATTGACACATGTTGTATCTGGGTGAAAAGTATATAAATAATAAAGCCCACCTTATTCCAACTGATGCCCCTCCTACTTCAGGGACACTAATAACATGCCAGGGCTGGCCTCCGGAAGGGGTTGGACTAGAAATATTGTCTGGGAAGATGGTGTCATAGTTAAGAGTAGAACTAGAAAGCAGGATTAAGACAGAGAATAGTTCCCAAACTTGGAAGAAAATATATAAATACATTTAACCATATTGATCTAACCTGGGGCCTGTATCTATTCATCTTTAGCACTGGAGCCTGTACAACCTTCGGGTCCCTGTAATATTCAGTTCACAGTTTATGGTCACAACTGGGAACATTCTAAGCTGCACTCACTTCAGAACCAATCTTCCTCAAGTGGCAGAGTAGGATGGCCCAGTTTCCCTTCGAAGAGTGCACAGTTCCTACCATAGGTAGTTTATAGTGAGGGTATAGTCCTGTAGAAATTTACAAAAGAACCTATGACTGAATTTGGAGTCAGGCACCAAAGTAAAAATCACTGGGTTGAGGGTGAGGGCGGAAGTTCAGCTTCACTGGGGGTGGGGGTGGAGTGGTGGAGGATAGGAAGGGACACTGTCTTTTGGTGGTGGGAATGGTGTTTATGTACACTCCTATTAATTTGTAGTAATAAAAATCACTATTTAATTAATATAAGAGGGGAAAATTTGATTGAATGTTTTAAAATTTTTAATGCACAGACCATAGGCTGAGTCTTTGATATGTTGACTCTCTTAAAAGCTTAGACCAGGGAGAACAGAAGCAACCGGTGGCACAGCTATATGCAAATAATGTCAAAGGATATTATGGTGATGTGTATGAGACAGCAAAATCTAACAAAGGGATTTTTCAAAGTTAACCCAACTGCCAAATAATATGATTATAGCAATTGCTATTTATTGCCTTCTTAAACTCTAAGACAGCAGGAACCTCCTGCTTCCTCTATAGAGCCTATATTTCCCCCAGTCCTAGAACCTCTAAGGTGGGGCTCACTTTCCTGCATGCTTCTCTCAATTCATACCAAATGATATTGCATCCGCTGATCCCGACTGAATCAGCGCAACAAGTACCACCGCAGCATGCTTCACTTCAGACTGTGTCCAGAGATGTCAGGCGTAGAATGTCAACCCTTCAGCCTCATTACTCCGGTGAGTCCTTTCCTTTCATAGTATTCTCTAATTCCATTCCAGGTGGTTCACTTCCTAACAAAGTCCCAAAACCTAGATATAGACCAGGTCCCATGAGATACAGCATATGTTCACATGTATCCATAAATTAGGGCAAAATATATACCTGAGAGCAAAAGTGCACAATAGTCTGCAGTGAATCAGTATAAAGTTCATAATGAAATAGTGTCTACTTAGACTCACATACCCTCCTCACCTACTTCCTATTACACTTCCCTCACTCCAAAGCTAACCTCATCAAAGCAAGGATTGCAAAAGCTGAATAAGGGAAAGAGACTGGCATACTTTAACAATGACTCTTTAGTCACTATCAGGCCACCCCATCAGCTGGGGCCATAGTCGGGAGGTCCTGAGATTCCCAAACAGACATGATGGGCCTAGACCTCGAATAAATCCTTCTCCCCAATACTACCAGTCATCTCTATCAGGAACAACACAATAGACCCCTTTGTGAACCCCGATAGGACCTTGCCCTCAACTTGGATCAACAATGGTAGAGAATGTTCTGTCCTCTGAAGGGAGGATGGACAACATAATCTATGCTCCACACTGAAATCAGGGCAGCTTGCAATGTTCCTACTCATGACCACAGAATGTGTGCTCAGAGGTCACATAGGCTGCTAAACTGAATATAGACCCCAGATCAGATCAGATCAATGGGGTTTACAGACAACAATACTTGTACACCTTTCCCATATTTAGTAGCTAGTCTCTTCCCTGATCCAGCTTTCTGGTCCTTTTCCCAGACATTACATCATCTCCCCAGACAATAACTTGGATCCCCCTGCACATCAGATTTCAGACTCAGGAAAAAAAAAAACTAGTATAGTCATGGGCCCTTTGGACTAAAATAGGCCTACTAGCTATCTACAATATGGAGACCTCCCCCCCAACTCATCATCTGAATTATTCCAGCCTTTATGTTCATGATTAGTCAACAACTTGTTTAGATTTATATGTTAACTCTCTTTTCTTTTTTTTGCCTCCAGGGTTATTGCTAGGACTCAGTGCCGGCACTGCGAATCCACTGCTCCTGGAGGCTATTTTTTCCCTGCATTTCTGTTGCCCTTGATGCTCTTGTTGTTATTGTTATTGCTGTCATTAATGCAGTTGTTGTTGGATAGGACAGAGAGAAATGGAGACAGGAAGGGAAGACAGAGAGGGGGAAAGAAAGACACCTGCAGACCTGCTTCACTGCCTGTGAAGTGACTCCCCTGCAGGTGGGGAGCCGGGGGCTTGATCCTTATGCCTGTCCTTGCACTTTGCGCATTAACTCTCTTTTCAGCCACCAGGTTCCAGATGCTACCATGATGTCAACCAGACTTCCCTGGAAAAACAACCTCATCAGTGTGTCCTGGAACCCTGTTTCCCCAGAGCTCCGCCCCACTAGGGAAAGAGAGAGACAGGCTGGGAGTATGTATTGACCTGTCAATGCCCATGTTCAGCAGGGAAGCAATTACAGAAGCCAGACCTTCCACCTTCTACACCCCATAATGCCCCTGGGTCCATACTCCCAGAGGGATAAAGAATAGGAAAACTGTCAGGGGGAGGAAATGGGATACGGAATTCTGATGGTGGTAATTGTGTGGAGTTGTACCCCTCTTATCCTATGGTTTTGTCAGTTTCCTTTTTATAAATAAAAAAATAAATAAAAGAATATGATTACAAAAAAGGGGGGCTATGATGATGTTCTAAATGAGTGTGACCAGTTATGGTAAAGAGAGGGAGCTATTTGAGGTCTAGGCTCATATTATATACAAGAAGACTTTAATTTGTACATTTTAAGGAGGAAGAAATGGTCAAGTATAACTATTGTAACCAGGCAAACAATAGTCAGGTCTGCAATACAGAAATGGACATGTATATATCTTCCTGAATAACAGGTACCTGAGTTGCATATCCTGACTGAATGACAAAAATCTGCCTTGTCAGCACCTACTTGGAGGGGCTGGTTTGACCATTAGTTAGACTCCAGGGACTTCTATTAGCCACCTCCCCAACACACACACACACACAAACACACACACACACACACACACACACCAGGGGGTCTAATATGTGCATGGTCTATAACCTCTGCATGGTACTATAGGTTTATTTGGATATATATATATATATATATATATATATATATATATATATATATCTTATCATCAATAATGGCTTGTTTTGTCACTGATGAAGCTTAGTTGAACTAAGATGTTTGTAAAGGTTTTTGCTTTGACTTAAATTTAGAAACGTGGCTTTTGCCAGTCTGATGGCCTAAATAACAAAGCTGAGCTAAACTGTAGTCACAAGGTGACATGATCAAAAGCTCCTCACTACCAGTAAGAGGTTATCTGATTAAAACAATGACAGGGGAGTGGGGGGGGGCAGCACAGCAGGTTAAGCACACATGGCCCAAAGCACAAGGACTGACTTAAGGATCCCCAACTGCAGGGGAGTCGCTTCACAGGTGGTGAAGCAGGTCTGCAGGTGTCTGTCTTTCTCTCCCCCTCTCTGTCTTCCCCTCATCTCTCCATTTCTCTCTGTCCTATCTAACAATGACGACATCAATAAGTACAACAACACTGAAAAACAACAAGGGCAACAAAAGGGAAAATAAGTAAATAAATAAATAAATAAATAGTTTTTTAAAAAAATGAGAGTTGCAATCAACCTCATTTAAGAGCTTTGACAGAGAACTTTCCTCACCCTTCACCTCAGGCTGTTGGACCATCCAGATGAAAGGGTTTCATAGAACCCAGTCTGCACACATAAGATAAGAGACATAGAAGTGATTTTCTTGCAAATGTACCCTGAAATATATAAAATACTGACAATTTCCAGCACTCAGCAGGCAGCTTGCCAACTGCCCATTGAAATGAAAAATCCACAGGCAAAAGAATGAAGCAGAGAAAACCACTGCAATTGGTGGACTCTCACTTCGAATTCCAATATCCCTAGTGGAAACCTTGGTGGATTCTGACTGTAGCCAACCTGCTCTCACTTTTGATATTGTTAGCACTTTGGTAGATTCTGTTTGTAACCCATTAGCTTGTGCGGCACCCTGCTGGAAGAAAGATAAAAGGCTGGGCACTGAGGTAGAAGATTGTTCAGGCCTGGTAAGAATATACCTCAGATCCATTAACGGGGGGGGGGGGGGGGGGGGAAGAAAGCTCCCTGCCCTCCATGCAGCCTTGGTCTCATTCTTTTGGTTACATTTGAGCTGTAAAACTGGAGAGTTGTATTATGGATTTTTTCTGTAACACCATCACCTCCCTTGGTGACAGTTTCTGGACTTGTTTATTAAGAGAAAAATAAATAAATAACTATAACCTTTCTATAACTTTGTCTGCAAACTGCTTACTTTGCCTGTTGACTTATTTTCTCTGGGTCCATAGTCCTCCCCAAGTCTTTTTTTTATATTTATTTATTTATTTATTCCCTTTTGTTGCCATTGTTGTTTTATTGTTGTAGTTATTATTGTTGTTATTGATGTTGGTGTTTTTGGATAGGACAGAGAGAAATGGAGAGAGGAAGGGAAGAGAAAGATTGACACCTGCAGACCTGCTTCACCACCTGTGAAGCGACCCCCCTACAGGTGGGGATCCTTAAGTCAGTCCTTGTGCTTTGCGCCATGTGTGCTTAACCAGCTATGCTGCCTCCTGACTCCCCCTCCCCAAGTTTTAACACCATTGAGGATTATATACAAAAAAACATCAGTTCTTATATTTTCAGGTGCTAGTTCAGAAACAATAACAGTATGGCATTTTATTAATAATAATATTAACAATTATTAAGGATATACAATAATTGTATCTAATCACATAATTATTAATATATCATCATCATTTTACCACGAAAGGACTTTTTTGACATAACAACATATATTTATGCATTCACTTGTACATTTAAAAGTTATATGAACATAAAATGTAATAGAACAAAATATTCTCAAAATTTTAGTAGATGTGATGCTTTTGCTTTCAGTGAACAATGGAGACAACACACACAATGTCTTACATAAAATTTCTATTGTTTCATATTTTTGTGTTTATTAAACATTCTTATTTTAATCATCTATGATTTTATATTTCCAAATTTTAAGAAGAGTGGACATTGGCTAATTTTTTGTTTGTTTTATTTTCCTGAGATTATAAACAGGTAGGGAAAAGTGTGTGTAATATTAATTTAGAACAAAATAGAAACTTAAAGGATTGAGACCTAGATAATTGCAATCTGTAAGACAATAAAATAAACCAGTCTCCCCAGTGCACAAAGGTGAAAACTTGCATTTTCCAGAGCAAACTGCAAGCAACAATAAGATCAGAGATGGGGAGAGAGCATAATGTTTATGCAAAAGGACATTCATGCATGCCTGAAGAATAAAAGTTCACAGGTGCAATTATCAGCACAACCAGAAGCCAGAGTTTTAAGCATGCTCTGCTAAAACAAAACAAAATAAAACAAAACAAACAAACCAAAAACAGGGGAGAGGGTTCAGGTCCTGGAACATGATGGCAGAGGAGGACCTAGTGGGGGTTGAATTGTTATGTGGATAACTGGGAAATGCTACATACGTACAAGCTATCATATTTTACTGTAGACTGTAAACTATTAATCCCCCAATGAAGATATTAAAAGAAAAAAACCAAAACAAACAAGCAAAAACAAAACTTCAGAGAAAAGCAGAAATTAGCAGATTAAGGTATTCTGCAAAGCTTGGGAATTCCATCTAAATATCTAATGAATGATAAGTAGAAATATGAAAATAATTGTAAAGACATCTGGCAGAGAGCATATGAACTGTATGAATATAGTTAATTAGCTCTAATGGGATTAATTCACACCAGGTAACTGGTTCACAGAGTGACATGTCAAAAGGATTGTGACACTATATTGTTTATAAGTAAGGTTATGAGAAAAGAATTTTTTTCAAGGTCTTTGGGATAGTTCACACAGCAGGATATATGCCTTGCTATGCACATGGCCTGAGTTTGAGCCCTAGAACTGTATGGGTGTGCATAGCACTGTGGAAGCTCTTGTTCTGTGGTACTCTCTCCCTCTCTCTCTAAAGTGAAAGAGTGACAAAAGGGTCCTCCGAGAGGTAATATGATTCATGCACAAGTGGTGAAGCAAGTCTGCAGGTGTCTATCTTTCTCTCCCTCATCTATCTTCCCCTTCTCTCTCAGTTTCTCTCTGTCCTGTCCGATAACAGCAAGAACAACAATGGGAAAAAAAAAGTGGCCACCAAGAGCTGTGGATTCATAGTGCAAGTACTGAGACCCAGTGATAAACCTGGAGGTAACCAACAACAAAAATAAATAAATAAATAAATAAATAAATAAATAAATAAAAGAAAAAAAGAAAAGAAAAAGGAAATACAATCCAATATCTATGATGAACATAAATGTCAAAATATTGAACATAGAGGGCCGGACTATAGCACAGTGGATTAAGTGCACATGGTGCAAAGCGTAAGGATCCTGATTGGGGCCTCCTGCTCCTCACCTGCAGGGGTGTCACTTCACAAGCGGTGAAGCAGGTCTGCAGGTGTCTATCTTTCCCCCTCTCTGTCTTTTCCTCCTCTTTCAATTTCTCTCTATCCTATCCAACAACAATGACAGCAATAACAGCAATAATAATAACAACAAAGATAAACAACAAGGGAAAGAAAAGGGAAAAAATAGCCTCTAGGAGCAGCAGATTCATATTGCAGGCACTGAGCCCCAGTAATAACCCTGGAGGCAAAAAAAAAAAAAAAAAAGAACATAATTCTAGCCAGCCAGACACAGTAGTATATTAAAGAGATTATACATAATGACCAAGTAGGATTTCGTCCAGGGATGCAAGGCTGGTTCAGTATAAGTCAATCAAACAGTGTGATCCACCACATTAATACAAGAAAAATAAAAAACCACATGATTACCTCAGTGGATGCAGAGATAGCCTCTGACAAAATCAACATTCCTTCATGATCAAAACACTACAAGAAATGGGAGGGGGCAGGTGGTGGCCCACCTGGTTGAGTGCACACATTACAGTGTGCAAGGACCCAGGTTCAAGCCCCTGGTCCCCACCTGCAGGGGGAAACTTCACAAGTGGTGAAGCAGGGCTGCAGGTATCTCTCTATCTCTCTCCCTCTCTACTTCCCCCTCCCCTCTTGATTTCTCTCTGTCTCTATCCAATAATAAATAAATAACATAAAATAAAAATAAAAAAAATTTTAAAAAGGGGAATAGATGGAAAATTTCTTCATCTAGTGGGGGTCCATATACAGCAAACCTACAGCCAACATCATACTCAATGGTGAGAAACTGAAAGCATTTCCACTTAGATTAGAAATTAGACAAGGGCAGGGGTAGATAGTATAATGTTTTTGCAAAGAGATTCTCATGCCTGAGGCTCTAAAGTCACAGGTTCAATCCCCTGCACCACCATAAGCCAGAGCTGAACAGTGCTCTGGTTAAAAAGAAAAAGAAATTAGACAAGGCTGCCCGCATCACTGCTATTATTCAACACAGTATTAGAAATTCTTTGGGGACTGGGGCCTTGAGCCTGGCTCCTTGTACACTGTAATGTGTGTGCTCAGGTGCACTGCCACGTGACCTTAATAAACAAACTTAAAAAAAAAAAAAAGAAGTTCTTGCCATAGCAATCAAGTAAGAGCAAGGAATTAAAGGGATAAAGATTGGAAGATAAGTCAAACTGTCACTACTTGTAGATATGATAGTATATATAGAAAAACTAAAGAATCCAACAGAAAGCTCCTGGAAATTATTAGGCAATATAGTAAGATGTCAGGATACAAAATTAACATACAAAATTCAGTAGCATCCCTCTATGCAAACACTAAGTCTGACAAAAAGGAAATCCAGAAATCTGTCCCATTCACTATAGCTGCAAAAACAATAAAAAAACCCCTAGGAATAAATATAACAAAAGAAGTGAAGAACTTGTATACTGAAAACTATGAGTCACAGTATTCAAGGAAATAGAAAAAGATACAAAGAAGTGGGAAGATATCTGATGTTCATTGATTGGAAGAATTAACATCATCAAAATGAATATTCTACCCAGAGCCATATACAAATTTAATGCTACCTCCATGAAATTACAACCCATTTTTAAAGAGAATAGAACAAAAGATACAAACATTTATCTGGAACCAGAAAAGACCTAGAATTGCAAAAGCAATCTTGAGGGAAAAGAACAGAACAGGTGGTATCACACTCCCAGATCATAAACTGTATTATAGGACCACTATAATCAAAATTGCCTGGTACTGGAACAAAAACAGGCACACTGATCAGTGGAATAGAATTTAGACCCCAGAAATAAACTCCCATGCCTATGGACATCTAATTTTTGACAAGAGGGCTCAAACCATTAAATAGAGAAAGAAGAGTCCCTTCAACAAATGGTGTTGAGAAATTGAGTTGAAAACTTCAGAAGAATGAAAGTGCATGACTACATTTCACCACACACAAAAGTAAACTGCAAATGGATCAAGGACTTAGGCTGTCCCATTAAATATGTCTTATTTGTGACAACTGTGTGTATTTATTCTAGAAGAGAGGGAGGATGGGATAGAAGACAATGAGTGATCCAAACAAACAGCTGAAGTTTTGGGGTATATTTGTAAGGATATCTTGGAGTGCCCACAATAAAAAAGTGTTTAAACTCAAATGAGATTAATTCACTTATTTGTCTGTCTTGCTTTAATAGTATATCTCATAGTGATAGGATATTTCCAAGTTTTCGCTCCTGGGTATGCTTATAATATGTGCTTATAATCTGATTGTGATGTATTTGTAAGTAAGCCTCAATACAGGACAGAAAGATTGAAAATATAATAAAAGTGTTAAGAATGTGTAGAAGGATTGAGATAGTGAACGTGGTTAGGACAGTGATGCAGGCTGGCCTGCACTGAGTGAGCAAGTGATAACAAGTAGAGATGATGGTCAGATTGAACATGTACTGAGAAGGCAGCTTCTCTAAACCTGGCTAGCTTCCGCCCTCCTAAAATGTAACCCCACCCCCCAGTAGTGTATTTTATGCTGAGGTTAAACTTTCCTAGACACAGCTATGCAGGAAAGATAACAGTAACTAAGGCAACCAGACCCAGAGCAACCGGTACAAGTCCTACCCCTTAACCTTGTAGCCTCTGCTTCTATAATGATCCTTTTTGCTCTCAAATCTGCACCCTCTATATAAGCTTGTACCATCCCTTTGTTCAGTGCCAGAGTTATCAGAATGACCTGAGCTCCTGCCCTGCACATAAATAAAAGGCTCCTTTCTTCCTCCACCCACCTCAACTTCAGTCATTTTGATCATTATTATTTTTTGAGGGCGTTATCACTCATTTTGTTCAGCTTTTCCAAGGAATGCTGGTGTAAGTGGGGAGTCATCATGATCCATCTTGATTATTGATAGAGTTCCTTAACAATAGCTAGAAATGTAGAACTGACTTCAAGTCTAGCCTTACCCAGTGAATGAGTAATTGACAACGGCTCAACTTCTCTCTTTTTAGTATACGTTTCTTCATCAATGATGTTCCCTTATTGTGGCTACAGACATTTAGGACACCCTAGAATTCTTTGTTGTGACACTTCTTGGAAAAGAAAGTTATCCCTGGATGGCCTTGACTTTTGTATCATGAGCTCATTTTTTTTTTGCTTTTTATTTTACTTTATTTTATGGTTTATATAATTTTTGGACAGAGAGAGAAATCAAAAGAGAAGGGGGAGACAGAGAAGGAGAGACACACCTGCAGCATTGCTTCACCACTCAAGAAGCCCCAACCCCCCACCTCCACAGGTGAAGGCCCAGGGCTTGAACCCAGGTCTTTGTGCATGGTAACATGTGTGCTTAACCATCTTTCAAAATCAAGCCCACACACGGGGCATGTCCTGTCCAGACCAGGCAGTTTGGTCTCTGCCAGGGTTCCTGGCTGCTTCCCCAGCATGCTCACCTCTGGAGACTTGCCTGACTTCAGTAATCTGTATCTTCACGGGGGCGGGCAGTGGTGCTCGGGTGATTTGATGGGTTCCTGAAGTCATTCTAGTCCTGTCTTGTTTCAGTCCCAGGTGGTCTCCTTTGGTATTCCTAGTTGATCCGGGAGAGAGGAGAGAAACACATCTGCTGCTGCTCCTAGCCCCGCCTCCAGAAGTCTCCCCCCATGAGCTCATTTTTTAATCAGAACACTTCACAGCTCTGGTTTATTGTGTTATGGAGGATTGAGCCTTGGCATCAGTCTAACTTAACCCTGCTGCAAATTATTTTGCTCCGGGAACTGCACAGATCAATTTGAGATCAAAGCCAACCTTTTTCTAAACAAAAATCCCAGAATATACAGGATAGTTACTAGTAGAAGTTAAAATTACGACCGATTTTTTTCGGGGGAGGGAAACTATCTGATGAGTTCTATGCACACCCATGTTCATAGCAGAACAATCTGTAAGAATCTAAACTTAGAAGCAACCCTGATGGCTAACAATATATGAGTAGTTAAGAAAGTTGTGAAGGGGAGTCGGGCGGAAGCGCAGTGGGTTAAGCACATGTAGCACCAACTGCAAGGGCCAGCATAATGATCCTGGTTCAAGCCCCTGGCTACCCACCTACAGGGGAGTCGTTTCACAAGCGGTGAAGCAGGTCTGCATGTATCTATCTTTCTCTAGCCCTCTTTGTCTTCCCCTCCTCTCTCCATTTCTCTCTGTCCTGTCCAACAACAATGACAACACCAACAATAATAACTACAACAATAAAACAAGGGCAACAAAAGGGAATAAAGTTGTGAATATATATGTAATTTTTTTTCCTCAGCAGTCTTATCTCCAGTTCTTATCACATTAGGTTTAGGTTAAAACTTCAGTATAGTATATTACACCAAAGTAAAAGACTCTGAGGTGGGTGGGTGGATGGGGAGAATACAGGTCCATGAAAGATGATGAATGACATAGTGGGGGTTGTATTGTTAAATGGGAATCTGGGGAATGTTATGCATGTACAAACTATTGTATTTACTGTTGAATGTAAAACATTAATTCCCCAATAAAGAAATAAATTATTTAAAAAAAAACTTCAGTATAGGAATTGGGAGTGTTAATCTGTTTTTTTTTTAATCCTTCATCTTCTGATTGACATAATAACAATGAAAATTTATCTCCTTTTCCTCTTAATCTCATACTGTGGATATAGCCACTGGAAAGTTCATTACATTTGGGTTGTAAGCTGGGAAAGTGGCTTTGAGTAAGGTATGGCTTGTCTATAAGGACACCAACACTGGATGTGAGGGCGATCTGGCTGAGCCATCTGTCACCACATTGATTGATCTGGCTGGCTAGGCTGGTGTCCCCTTCCTCCCTCACTGCTCCATGTGTGTCCCTCCCGAAGCTGCACGCTCGGTCCAAGAGGACGGCCTTACCCGAATAGAGACGGACCAGTCTTCAGTTGATGGTATACGAGTAGTTGTGCTCCCCTCCTAGAACCTCCAAACAAGGTCTCAAGAACAACAACATTAAGAACAGCACAATAGTGATAATAATCATAACATAATTACTTTGCTACTCTATTACCATAACATTGTAGTAAACAAATAAAATTTCATATAATAAAGTGAACTTTAATTTACAACTCATACTGCATGCATGTTAACTCTGAATTCATTATGTATTTAAATATACACTCTATTCTAAAATTACAGAAGAAAATCTATATAACATCAGGTTAAGTGAAACATAAGTTCACTGAGGAAAAAAAAAAGGTCATCCCTGGGTCCGGGGATAGAGGTGAATAGTTAATTTTATTCATAGAATTTTTTCAATAGTGGGAGCTATTCTCTACCCTAATCCAGCTTTCTAGCCCTTTTCTCTACTCTGACACTGTTTTCTCAGACAATATTTTTTGTCCTACTTCATGTTAGCTATCAGCCTCAAGCAAAAACTACCATAGTCTTGGGCCCCTAGAAACATGCCTAAAATGGACTTCGTAGCTTCTTTCCACCCTAACATCCTTAATCTCATCTGCTCTGTTCCTGCTTCTTGGCTCATTAAACATTTTGTCACTCTTTATATCCTGCCACCTTCTAGCCACCAAGTTTTAAACACTATTATGATACTATCCTGACTTCTCTGGGCAGACGACTTCACCAATGTGTCCTGGAACACCGCTTCTCCACAGCTTTACTCCACTAGAGAAAGATAGAAACAGACTGGGGGTATGGATCAACCCGCCAATGCCCATGTCCAGCAGAGAAGCAATTACAGAAACCAGAAGTCCTACCTTCTGCACCTCAAAAACAATTTTGATTCATACTCCCAATGGGGGGAGAAGTGACAGAAGGAAGAGGATAAGAGAACTCTGAACTCCAGCTCCATCAGGACTAGGAGAGAGAGAGGAGGAAAAGGGGAGGAGTTCTTTTGGATATAGTACATTTGGATATATTAATAGGGGCATTTGTGTCTTGGAGGGGAAGACAGGATTGGAACTGGAAGAAAAGAGGGCAATTATATACAAATGTAGAAAGATAGTTGTAGAGATGATAGTTAACCCATGTCTGAAAATTTAGGAGAACTGCTATGGCTTGCAATGGAGGGATTGGGGATTCAGAACTCTGGTGGTGGGGATGGTATGTCAGTGGTATCCCTGTTGACACGTAATCTTGTAAATCAATATTAAATCATTAATAAAATGTTTTTAAATGATCATCAAAAAAGCACATATGGTTTAAAATATATTAAATATTGTTGGTATTCTTCGTATTGGTTTGATCCCCTTCCCCCTACCTCTGAGAGAAATGGTTTGGCCCTTGCTAGTTTCCAGCCCCTCTTTCTCCCCACCCTGTATGCTAAGGACATCCAGAGTCCCAGCAACAGCAGCAGTGGAGGAAGAATGATGGGGGAAGCACATGGTGTGGTGATTTGCCCTTTTGTGAATAAAGATTAAACTGCAGCTTCTCAGCCCAGCCGTGTGTCCTCAAGTCTCTACCGCTGCGAAGCTAGCCCGACCTACTGGAGCCCCGAACCTTAACAACAAAATATTTCAAGACATGAGAGTAACATATCACTTGACATTTGAATCAAATTACTTTTCTGTTTTTAGTTCAAGTGTGGAGCCTGGGACTGGAACCAGGATCCCTGAGCCAGTCCTTGTGCTTTGCACTATGAGCTCTTAACCTGGTGTGCTACTGCCCAGCCCCCTAGTTTTGTGTCTCTCTCTCTCTCTCTCTTTGTGTGTGTGTGTGTTCCAGAGGACTTATTTTAATACTTTTTGTTATTGGAAAGATTAATGGCTTCCAGTAAATAGTAAATAAAGTTGTTGGCATATTTGTAAGATTTCTGAGTTTTCTGAAGAACACTCGAAATCCACTCACCCCCTGCTCTGCCTAGATCCTCCTCTACCATCTTGCACCAGGACCTGACTCCCTCAGGGTCCTTTTTGTTTTTAACTTTTAAAAATCTTTATTTTATTTTATGTATTTATTATTGGATAGATACAGAGAAACTGAGAAGAGAGAGGGAGGTAGAAAGGGAAAAAAACAGAGAAACACCTGAAGCCCTGCTTCACCACTCATGAAGCTTTTCCCCCTTCAGGTGGAGACCAGGGACTTGAACCCAGGTCCTTGAACACTGTAATGTGTTCACTTAACCAGGTGCATCACTGCCTGCCCCTCCCCCAGTCCTTTATTTTGGTGCAATACAACAAACCCAGTCCATGTTCTGCTTTGTTCTTATTTCTCTACTTCTGTCTATAAGGGAGATTATCCCATTTATCCTTTCTCTGGCTTATCTCACTTAACATGATTTCTTCAAGCTCCATCCAAGGTGAGGTGGAGGAGGTGAATTCATCATTCTTTTTTTTCTCTCTCTCTCTCCAGGGTTATTGCTGGGGCTCGGTGCCTGCACTACAAATTCACTGCTCCTGAAGCCCATTCCCCCCCCTTCTGTTACCCTTGTTGTTTGTTTACCATTGTTGCCATTGCTGTCATTGTTGTTGGATAGGACAGAAAGAAATTGAGAGAGGAGGGGAAGACAGGGGGAGAGAAAGACACCTGGAGACCTGCTTCACTGCTTGTGAAACGACCCCCTCAGGTGGGGAGCCGGGGGCTTGAACTGGGATCCTTAAGCCCTGTCCTCACTCTTCGTGTCATGTGCTCTTAACCTGCTGCGCTACCGCTGCCCCCACCCCCGCCCTAGAATTCATCATTCTTAATAGCTGAGTAGTTTTCCACTGTGTGTATATATCACAATCTTAGCCACTGATCTGTTGTTAAACACATAGGTTGCTTCCAGATTTTGGCTATTACGAATTGTGTTGCTGTGAACATAGGTATACATGCATATCTTTGGACAGGTGTGTTTGATTCCTTTAGGATATATCTCCAGATCCAACCCCTGTGGAGAGCAGACTGGAAAACTAGAAGGCTAGAAGTGGACCTACCCTATGACCTTGCAATTCCACACCAGAGGGACTTCTTGACTTTGGATTATGGTCTTGCATTGGATGAAACCTGGGACCCCTAGTATCCAAGTCAATGAAGTGTTTTTGTACAACCATTATGCAATCTCTACTGCCGTGAGTATAAATTAAATCATTAAAGGATTCTATATTTGGTTGGCATTGTGGCACTGGTTACTATGAAGAAGTAGTTGGGTTTAAACATTCTCTTTATATGTTTGGGAAATTTTGTCACAGAATACATGTTGTATCTGACTATTGATGCAGTGTGTGTGTGTGTGTGTGTGTGTGTGTAGTGGGCATTTATATGTATTAATGTATTTACTCCCTTTTGTTGCCATTGTTGTTTTATTGTTGTAGTTGTTAATGATGTCATTGTCATTGTTGGGTAGGACAGAGAGAAATGGAGGGAGGAGGGGAAGACAGAGAGGGGGAGAGAAAGATAGACACCTGCAGATCTGCTTCACCACCTGTGAAGCGATTCCCCTGCAGGTGGGGAAAGGGGGGCGTGAACCGGGATCCGTATGCGGGTCCTTGTGCTTTGCACCACCTGCTCTTAACCCGCTGCACTACCACCCGACTCCCGTAATGGGTATTTTTTTAACAGAAAATGTCCCCATGTATTTAGGAGTGTTTTTATGTCCCTTTCAGTATTCCTAAACTTAATAGAGTAGGTGATAAACAAGATGAACCATTAGAAGAATTTTCATATCTATCATCTATCTCTATATTTCTTTCTTTCTTCTTACCGGATTCCTGATGTATTTATATCCCCCCCCCATTTTAATTGATTGTAGGATAAGAGGGGTACAATTTCACATAGTTCCCACCACCAGAGTTCTGTATCCCATCCTCTTCTTTGGAAGCTTTCCTATTCTTTACCCCTCTGGGAGTATGGACCCAGGATCATTATGGGGCACAGAAGGTGGCTTCTGCAATTGCTTCTCTGCTGGACATGGACGTTGGCAAGTCACTCCATACTCCCATCCCGTTTCTATTATTCCCTAGTAGGGCAGGGCTCTGGGAAGGTGGGGTTCCAGGACACATTGCTGTGGTCATCTGCCCAGGGAAGTCAGGTTGGTGTAATGGTAGCATCTGCAACTTGTTGCCTGAAAAGCATTAAGATATAAAACAGAACAAACTGTTTAATAATCAAGAACCTAAAGGTAAGACTATAGCAGATGAGATTAGGAATCTCCGTTTCCGAAGAAGCTAGGAAGTCTATTTTAGACATATTTCAAGTGGCCCATGACTTTACCAGTTTTTGCCTGAGCCTAACAGCTAGCATGCAAGTAGGCTAAAGGTATTGGAAATGGTGTCAAGAGTTGGAATCCTACTATTTTTAATGAGGTGACAGAGGTGTAAACCATGGTCCCAAGTTTTCATTCTTCTGTTGAGCTACTTCTCTGGACCAATTTTTAATTTCCTTTTTAAAAAATTTATAAATATTGACAAGACTATAGGATAAGAGAGGTACAATTCCAAAATACCCCTTAATTTTTATAAAAATTTTTAATTATATTTATTTATCTATTGGATAGAGACAGAAATCAGAGTCAGAAATCAAGAGGGAATGGGGAGTTAAGAGAGAGTGAAAGACAGAGAGACACCTGCAATACTGCTTCACCACTTGTGAAGCTTTCCCCCTGCAGGTGGGAACTGGGGGCTTGAACCTAGGTCCTTGTGCACTGTAACATGTGTGTTCAACCAGGTGCGCCACCACCCAGCCCCCAAAAACCTTAATTTTTGATAAAGCAGAGAGAAATTGTAAGGGAAAGGGTATGATGATGGAGGGAAGGAAAGAGAGAGACAGAGAGAGACAGTGGCAGTACTGCTTCACTGCTCATGAAGCTTTCCCCGTGCAATAGCAGTACTGCTTCACTGCTCATGAAGCTTTCCCTGTGCAGGTAGGGACCAGGGGTTTGAATCCAGATCCTTGCATGTGGCGACACATACACTTAACCAGGTGAGCCACTACCCACCCTCCTTTTTTCTTTCTTTGTTTCTTCTTTTTCATTAATGAGAATATAAAAGAGCCATGGACACAGAGAAAACAAGAAGTACTCTGCAATTCATAGTGTTCTACTTCTATTCTTTCTGTTACTTTCATCTGGGATTAAACCCAGGGCCTAATACATGTAGTGTAGGCTGTCTGCCACTCAGTTAAATACCGAGGTTCTCAAATGCAGATTTAGATTGCAAGATATGATTATTGTCCAAGTCAGTATACCCCGGACTGACAAAATAGCTCATTTGGATAGTGCACTGCTTTTTTATGTGCATGACCCAGGTTAGAGTCTGGCCCCCACCACACTGAAGGAAACTTTGGTGCTGTGATCTCTTTTACTATCTCTCATCCAGTTGCCATCTAAAATAAAATTTGTTTGCTCCTTGTGCATCCCAAGGTTTGACTAAAGAATCTTTTTCAAGTGTATACATGGATTCTATATACACTGCTATCTTTTCCATTAATATTATTGCTGGTCTCCCCATCAGGTAAATGATAAGTACTTGTTTTACAACTCCAAAAATACCAGTTACAAGTAGACAGTGGGGATGGAAATAGATCATTCTGTGTGGTTCTGGGTTATTCCAGGTTAAAAAAAAAAAAGCAAAAACAAATATCAAGTAGAGTAATAAGAACAAGGAAATTTTATTTATTTATTTTTTCTACCGTATTTTTCTCTTATTTATTTATTTTTAATTGGGGGATTGATGTTTTACAGCTGACAGTAAATACAATAGTTTGTACATCCATAACATTTCCCAGTTTTCCATATAACAGTACAACCCCTTCTTGGTTCTCTGTCATCCTGTTCCAGGACTTGAACGCTCCCCGCCCCCCCACCTACCCCAGAGTCTTTTACTTTAGTGCAATACAACAACTCTAGTCCAAGTTCTGCTTAGTGTTTTCTCTTCTGATCTTGTTTTTCAACTTCTGTTTATGAGTGAGATCATCCCATATTCAACCTTCTCTCTCTGACTTATTTCACTTAACATCATTTCTTCAAGCTTCATCCAAGATGGGCCGAAGACGTTGAAATCACCATTTTAAATATCTGAGTAGTATTTCATCATGTATATATACCACAACTTGCTCAGCCACTCATCTGTTGTTGGACACCTGGCTTGCTTCCAGGTTTTGGCTATTACCAATTGTGCTGCTATGAACATAGGTATACACAAATCTTTTTGAATGGTTGTGTTGGGTTCCTTAGGATATATCCCCAGGAGAGGAACTGCAGGATCATAAGGTAGTCCATTTCTAGCATTCTGAGAGTTCTCCAGACTGCTCTTCATAGGGGTTGGACTAATTTGCATCACCACCAGCAGTGCCTGTCTTCCAGATTCATTTCCCTTTCAGTGATTGTATAAAAACAAAGTTCCTGGTGACAAATACTTCAGTTCCTGGTGGAAAGGGGGTACAGAGCCCTCTGGTTTTAGTATGGACAAAAATTCTTTTTGGGTTGCAGAAGGTGGAAGTTCTGGTTTCTTTAGTGGCTTCTCTGCTGGACATGGAAGTTGAGCGTTGATCCATACTCCCAGCCTATTTCTATCTTTCCCTAGTTGGATAGGGCTCTGGGAAGGTGAGGTTCCAAGACACATTTGTGAGGTTATCTTTCCAGGGAGGTCAGGATGGAATCACAGTAGTATTTGGAACTTGGTGGTTAAAAGACAGTAAGATATAAGACAGGACAAAATGTTTAATAAACAGGAACAATAAAGTAGGAATAGAGCAGATGAAAATAGGGACTTTAGGGTGAGAGGAAGTTAGGCAGTCTATTTAAGGTATGTTCCTAGGTGTCCATGTCTTAGTAATCTTTGCTTGAGCTTGATAGCTAACATGGGTCCATCCCCACTTTCTATGTATTTTGATTCTCTGTAATTCACATGTGAGAAAAACAATCTGGTGTCTGTCTTTAACTTCCATACTTATTTCATTAAGTATAATCACCCACAGTTCCATACATTTCTTCCTAATGGAGACAATATTGTCTTTTTAATTTTTCTTAGTGATTTAATAATGATTGACAAGATTGTGAGGTAAGAAGGGTACAATCCCATACAATTCCCACCACCAGGGTTCCATTTCCTATCCCCTCCATTGGAAGTTTCCCTATTGTTTATCTCTCTGGGAGTAGGGACCAAAGATCTTTATGGGGTGCAGAATGTGGAAGGTCTGGCTTCTGTAATTGCTTCTCCACTGGACATGGGCATTGGCAGGTCTACCCATACTTCCAGCCTGTTTCTATTTTTCCCTAGTGGGGGAGGGGTCTGGGAAGGTGTGGTTCCAGGACACATTGGTGAGGTCATCCTCCCAGGGAAGTCAGGTTGGTGTCTGCAACTGGGTGGCTGAAAACCATTAAGATATAAAGCAGAACAAATTGTTTAATAATCTAAAGGTACCTAAAGGTAAGAATATAGCAGAAAAGCTGGATCAGGGCAGAGAGTAGCTTCCAAATATGGGAAAAGTATATAAATACCATTAACTGTAAACCCTATCAATCTGACCTAGGGCCCATGTCTATTCATATTCAGCACAGGAAACTGTGTAACCTCTGCATCCCTGTGGATCTGAGCTCACATTCAATGGTCATAGCTAGGAACATTCTAGGCTGCAATAATTTTCGGACCAGAGGTCCTCAAGTGGCAGAGTATGTTGACCAAGCCTCCCTTCAGAGAGTGGGGCAGGACCTACCATTATTGTTACACCGAGGGCAAGGTCCTATAGAGGTCCACAAAAGGGTTTCTGATGTTGTTCTTGATGGAGATGACCAGCAATAGTGGGGACAGGTATCTCCTAGATGTCTACACCCATCATATCTATGTGGGAAACCTAGGATTCCCGGACTAGGGCCCTGGATGATAGGATGGCATAGTAGTGACCAAAAGGGCCATCATTAAAGTGTGCTGGTCTCTTGCCCTTATCCAGCTTTTATAGTCCTTACTTTATCTGACAGCATTGGAGTTAAGAGTGATTGAGGGAAGTGAAATAGGAGGTAGATGAGGAGGGTATGTAGGTCTAAGTAAAAACTATTTAAGTACTTTATGGTGTCTTTTTTTAGGTCTTCCTACTTGCTTGCTGCATTTATTGAGTCACTGCCGACTACCGTAGGCTTTTACTTTAAGGTATATATTTTCCCCTAATTTATGGATACATGTATGTTGTTTTCGACGGATTATGTTGTTTTCGCCGGGCTACGTTGTTTTCGCCGGGCTGGCTTCACGGGCGGGTAACAGACGACCAGGGACTCATGGTTGAGCTGTAGGCAGTATCTCTTTATTCATGCAGGACGCAGCACAAACTAAGACGAGCTAAGCTAAACTCAAGTTACCCTAAAACTCACAATGCTGTCTTTATATATACTTGCCAAATAGGGTGGAAACAGGATGTGACATAGGGAGGGTGGAGCGAAAAGTGACTGGTGAAAATCAGAGTGTGACAAGGTGGGGGCAGAGCAGGCAAGAATCCTATCACTGAACCACCAATGCCCTGGAGTGCTTTATGTAAATGTAAAAGTGATTTATGTAAATAGACCAAAGCTTTGAATAGGATTAAATCTATCCCTATACAGGCATATGGTTAAGCAGAAGCCAGGGGGAGCTGGCATACTATCCAACACATGTACACATATGTTCTGTCTCATGGTCCCTGGACTATATCTATGTTTTGAGGCTTTGTTAGGAAATGCACCACCTGAATTGGAACTAAGGAGTCCTATGCAATAGGAAAGTTCTCACCAGAGTAATGGAGCTGGAGGGTTGACACCTCAGGCCTGGCATCTCTGGACACAGTCCAAAGTGAAACATGCCAAGGTGGCACTGGTGGTGTTGATTTGGTTGAGATTAGCAGATGCAGTATCAAATGGTTTAGATAAGAAAAACCTGAAGGAAAACGAGCAAAGTCCCAGAGTTTTCAGGACTGGAAGAAAGAATGGGAAAGAATGAGGAAGGTTCCTTGCTGTCTTAGGCAATATCATCTTTTTAAATTGTTGAGTTGTATTCCATTGATTATATGTCCCATTTCTTCTTTTTTTAATTATTTAAAAATACTATTATTATTTATTTTACTGAGAGAGGAAGACCAGTGCAGTGTTCAGCTCTGGCTTATGGTGGTGTTGGGAATTGAATCTAGGACCTCAGAGCCTCAGGCATGAAAGTCTTCTGCATATCCATTATGCTATCTTACTAGCCCTGTCCCATAACTTTATTATCCAGTCATCAGTCGATGAGCATTTAGGTTGCTTCCATGTTTTGATTATTGTGAGTAATGCATCTGTGAACTTGGGGTGCATATAAAATTAGTATTTTAGTATATAAAATTAGTTTTTTCATGCCTCTAAGAGTGGTATAGCTGAATCATAAGGTATTTCAATTTTTATTTGTTTTTTAAATATTTATTTATTCCATTTTGTTGCCCTTGTTGTTTTATTGTTGTATTTATTATTGTTGTCATCGTTGGATAGGACAGAGAGAAATGGGGAGAGGAGGGGAAGACAGAGAGGGGGAGAGAAAGATAGACACCTGCAGACCTGCTTCACAGCCTGTGAAGCGACTCCCCTGCAGGTGGGGAGCTGGGGGCTCCAACCAGAATCCTAAGGATGGTCCTTGTGCTTTGCGCCACATGCACTTAACCCACTGCGCTACAGCCTGACTCCCGCCCTTGTTGTTTTATTGTTGTAGTTATTACTGTTGCTGTTATTATTGATGTCATCATTGCTGGATAGGACAGAGAGAAATGGAGAGAGAAGGGGAAGACAGAGGGGTAGAGAAAGATAGACCCTGCAGACCTGCTTCACCGCTTTTGAAGCAACTCCCCTGCAGGTGGGGAGCTGGAAGCTCAAACCAGGATCCTTAAACTTGTGGTTGAGCTTTGTGCCACCTGCGTTTAACCCACTGAGCTACCGCCGGACTCCCAATTTTTATTTGTTTTAAGGATTCTCCATACTGTTTTCCATAATGGCTGCACCAGTTTGCATTCCCATCAGTTGTGTAACTGAGTTCCTTTTTCTCCAATATGCATGATTACTTTACATATATTTTATACAAATCCTTTGGCAGATGTGTGGTTTGCAGATACCTTATCCCAATCACTGGGTTACCTTTTTATCTTTGTCTAGTTTTCTTTTAATGTGTATAAGGGTTTCAGATTGATGTAGTCCATTTTTTAAATATTTACTTATTAATTTTCCCTTTTTGTTGCCCTTGCTGTTTTTTTATTGTTATAATTATTATTGTTGTTGTTATTGATGTCTTCATTGTTGGATAGGACAGAAAGAAATGGAGAGAGGAGGGGAAGACAGAGGAGAGAAAGACACCTGCAGACCTGCTTCACCGCTTGTGAAGCGACACCACCAGCCCGGGTCTTGAACCGGAATCCTTACGCTGGTCCTTGCGCTTTGCGCCACATGCGCTTAACCCACTGAACTACCGCCTGACTCCCAGCCCACTTCTTTTAGTCTAGATTTTTTTTCCTTTGTCTCCGGGGTAAAATCTTCAAATACATCTTTGATGTTAAGGCCCCGATGTGTCTAGTTGATCTTGCCTTCTGTATATTTTATAGTTTCAAGTCTACTACCCAGGTCTTTGGTTATTTATGAGTTTCCTAGCATCATTTGTTGAAAAGATATTCTATTTCCCATTGAATGACTTTGACCCCTTTGTCAGATACTAGTTATCCATGCATGTGTAGATTTCTGGAATCTTCAGATCCATTGGTCTGAGTGCCCATTTTTTAGTTCTAATATCACATTTTTAAAGTTTCCATAGCTTTTTACTATAAACTGAAGTTGGAGAGAGTGTTATTTCTTTTTAATTTTATTTATCCCTTTTTAATTTTATTTATAAAATAAAAATATAGACAAGACCATAGGATAAGAGGGGTACACTTCCACACAGTTCCCACCACCAGAGTTCCGTATCCCATCCCCTCCCTTGAAAGCTTTCCTACTCTTTATCCTTCTGGGAATATGGACCCAGGATCATCATGGGGTGTAGAAGGTGGAAGATCTGGCTTCTGCAATTGCTTCTCTGCTGGACATGGACATTGGCAGGTTGAGCCACACTCCCAGTGTTTCTTTCTTTCCCTAGTGGGGCAGGGCTCTGGAGGGGGGGGTGTTCCAGGACATATTGATGGGGTCATCTGCCCAAGGAAGTCAGGTGGATGTCATGGTAGCATCTACAACTTGGTGGCAGAGTAGTAAAGTTAAAGGGTTAACATCCCACGCCTGGTGTCTCTGGACACAATCTGAAGTGAAGCATGTCAAGGTGGCCCTGGTTGCATTGATTTGATTGGGATCAGCAGATGCAGTATCAGTCGGCATGGATTGAGAGAAGCATGCAGGATAACAAGCCCCATCCCAGAGGCTCCAGGACTGGGAGCAATATGGGTTTTAAAGAGAATGGGAAATATTCCTGCTGTCTTAGGGTTTAAGAAGGCAATAGACAGTTATTGTTATAACCAAGTTATATGGAAATTTGGTTGACTTTGAAAATCCATTGTTGGAATTTGCTGTATAATACAAGACCTCACCATGATTTATGTCATCTAATGCTTATATAGTGACACAACCAGTTGCTTCTAGTCTCCCTGGTCTAAAATTATAGGTGATTTAATATTTCAAAGAAATAGTCATTATTAGAAATGTGTGAGCAATTTAAGCCCACTGTTAAAATTAAATCATGTTATCAATTTGAAACCTTAAGTGCTTAGATTGAAAGAATATATACTCAGTACTAGGGTCTATGCATAAAAAAATTTGAGACTGTCAATCTATTTCCCCTTCTCATATTGATTAAATAGTGATTTATAAGACCGTAAGTTAATAGGAACGTATATTAACACCATTCCTACCACCAAAGGTCTGTGTCCTCACCCCACCCCCTATAGTGAAACTGAAAATCTACCCTCACTCTGCACCCAGAGTTTTTCTTTCTTTCGTTTTTTTCCCTTTATTGGGGTTAATGTTTTACATTCGATAGTAAATACAATAGTTTGTACATGCATAATATTTTTCAGTTTTCCACACAATAATACAACCCCCACTAGGTTCTCTGTCATCCTTTTCCAAGACCTGTACTCTCCCCCTTCCCACCCACTCCAGAGTCTCTTACTTTGGTGCAACAACCACAGAGATTTTACCTTAGTGCAATACTCTGAACTCAGTCAAATTATGCTTTACGTTTCCCTTTCTGTTGTTCTTTCTCAACTTCTGTTTATGAGTGGGGTCATCCCATACTGGTCTTTCTCTTTCTGACTTATTTAACTTAACATAATTTCTTCTAGCTTCATCTAAGATTGGTCAGAGAAGGTGGGTTCATCAGTCTTAGTAACTGAGTAGTTATGGGGTGATCACACTCTCAGGCAGAAGTTGAAAAACAAGATCAGAAGAGAAAACACAAATAGAACCTGAACTGGAATTGGCGTATTGCACCAAAGTAAAAGACTCTGGTGTGTGTGTGTGTGTGTGTGTGTGTGTGTGTGTGTGTGTGTGTGTGTGTGTGAATACAGGTCTTACATTAATTCCCCAATAAAGAAATTAAAAAAAATAACTGAGTAGTATTCCATTGTATATATAGATCACAACTTTCTCAGCCATTCATCTCTTATTGGGTATCTGGGTTGTTTCCAGGTTTTGGCTATTATGAATTGTGCTGTTATGAACATAGATATACCATTTTTCCCTTTTATTCCTTATGAATACTTTTAGTATTTGTGGGTTTGTTTCTTTTGCGATTATGCATGAATTTTGGGGTAGTTTTTTTTTTTTTTAATTCCTTGAAAGGGAGTCAGGCGGTAGTGCAGCAGGTTAAGTGCAGGTGGCGCTAAGTGCAAGGACTGGCATAAGGATCCTGGTTCAAGCCTCCGGCTCCCCAGGTGCAGGGGAGTCGCTTCACAGGTGGTGAAGCAGGCCTGCTGGTGTCTTTCTCTCCCTCTCTCTATCTTCCCCTCCTCTCTCCATTTCTTTCTGTCCTATCCAACAACGATGACATCAACAACAACAATAATAACTATAACAATAAAACAAGGGCAACAAAAAGGAATAAAGAAATAAAAATATTTTTTAAGAATTCCCTGAAAAAAGGGCCTTGGAATTTTGATATAGATTGCTTTGAATCTATAAATTGATTTTAGTAGGATGGCCATTATATTTTTCCCATTTTATTGGGGAGTAATTGGTTTATAGTACAGTTATACATGAGATAATCTGATATCTGTTCTTCTCTTTGGCTTATTTCACTGACTCCCAGCTTCATCCAAGATGAGGCAAAGGATATAACTTCATCATCTTTAACAGCTGAGTAGTATTCCATTGTTATATATGCCACATCTTTCTTAGACACTAACAAGTTATTGGGCATCTAGATTGTTCCACGTTTTGACTATTACAATTGATGTTACTATGAACATACATACATCTCTTTAGGTAGGTGTTATTGTGTCCTTTGGGTAAATCCCCAGGAAAGATGTTGCCAGGTTAATTTATCCTTTTGTGAGATGTTTACAGACTGTTTTTCATAGAGTTGGGCCAATTTGCATTTCCACCAGCAGTGTAGATGTGCCCCTCTCTGACACCCATCGTCTCCAACACCTGCTGTTTCTGTTCTTTCTAATGTATGACTTTTTCACAGGTGTAAGATGTTATCTTGTTGTCATCTTTATTTGCATTTCTCTTACAATCTGTGAGTTTTATCATCTTCCAATGTGTCTGTTGGCCCTCTGGACCTTATACTCAGTAAATGTTCTATCCATGTAATTGCATTTTTATTATCTTTATTTATTTATTGGATAGAGACGGCCAGAAATTGAAAGGGAAGGAGGTGGTAGAGATGGAGAGAGACAAAGAGACACTTGCAGTACTGCTTCACCACTTGAAAAGCTTTCCCTCTGCAGGCAGGGACTTGGGGCTCAAACCCAGGTTCTTGCATATTGTAGCATGTGTGCTCAACCAGGTGTACCACCACAAGGCTTCTGCGACTAGATTTGTATCATTGAAGATGCCATGGCCGGTGTGCCGCTATGTTCCATCACTGGGGAGCCAGAGACGACCCAAACTGCCCCTGCGGCTACAGACAATGACCCACATAGTCAACGACTGCCATCTCTCCAGATTCAAAGGAGGTCTCGAAACTTTTCATCAGGCTCAACCTGACGTTGTTGACTGGCTACGGAAGAAGGGCAAACGCTAGAAGAATTGAAGATGCCTATAAAATTTGCATAGAAAAGGGTTCTGCCAGTATTTTTCTCTAAGTATTTGATATTTTCAGGTCTAACTTCCAAGTCCTTGATACATTTGACTTTACTTTTGTGTGGGGTGAAATATAGTGGTTCAGCTTCATTCTTCTTGATTTTTTATTTACCAGAGCACTGCTCAGCTCTGACTTATGGTGGTGCAGGGGACTGAACCTGGGACTATGGAGCCTCAGGCATGAGAGACTCTTTGCACAACCATTATGCTATCCACCCCCACCCTTCTTCTGCAAGTTTTAAACCAATGGGATTACATCAAATTGAAAAGCTTCTGCATAGCAAAAGAAACCACCACCAAATAGATTCCTTACAGAATGGGAAATCTTTATATGCCACACATCAGATAAAAGGCTAAGAACCAAAATTTTTCCCCCTCCAGGGTTATTGTTGGGGCTGGGTGCCTGCACTACGAATCGACTGCTCCTGGAGGCTTTTTTTTTTTTTTTTTGCCTTTTGTTGCCCTTGCTGTTTATCATTGTTGTTGTTCTTATTTCTGTCTTTGTTGTTAGATAGAACAGAGAGAAATCGAGAGAGGAGAGGAAGACAGAGAGGGGGAGAGAAAGACACCTGCAGGCCTCCTTCATTGCTTGTGAGGTGACCCCCCTGCAGGTGGGGAGCCAGGGGCTCAAAGTGGGATCTTTACGCTGGTTTTTCGGCTTTGTGCCATGTGCACTTAACCCGCTGTGCTACCTCCCAGCCCCCGAGATACCCTTTCTTTCTTAGCAAAGGGTATTTTCATTTAGAAACAAATCAGTATGTGAAAATCATCTATTAATTAAGAAAGATCAAGGAACTGCAGTTTTACTTGCTAATACCACTCTAGCTGTTGAAGGGAAATATTGATTCTTAGATTTATATTCAGTCATTCATCACTTAATCATGTTTCTTTCCTGATCTAGCTCCCACGGAACAAAATATAAATCTAATGAGTGACTGAATACAAATCTAAGGAGTGATGGGGGCAAGTGGTGGTGCACCTGGTTAAGTGCACACATTACAGTATGCAAGGGCCCAGGTTTAAGCCCCTACAGGGGGAAAACTTCAGGAATTGTGAAGCAGGGCTACAGGTGTCTCTCCCTTTCTAGCTCCCCCTCCCTTCTCAATTTCTCTCTGTCAATATCCAATAAATAAATAAATAAATAAATAATCAAACGAGTGACAGTAAAAATGACAATGCAGAACAATTTACTTAACAGAGTCTAAATAGCCCCCTCCAGTGGCAGGTGATCAGAGCAACTGGTGCATTTGTGTTCATAATTGAAACCCCTCCCTGTTCCCCGCCTGTTTTGGCTAAAACAGACTAAATTTATCTCTTTACTCTATTGCCTAGTAGAAAACCTGCTTTGTAATTTACTTCGTGGTGTTAACGTTCTCCGTCTACAAAAGCGCTCACATTCAGTAATGGAGTGTGGATGGGCTAGGGTCTTTCGTGCGGTGGGCACACGAAAACAATTATTTTAATTCTGGGTTTCCCCAGGACTGTTACCAATATTAGCCAGCAGTAAACAACTTTAGAGCCCTCAAGTTGCCTAGACTGTGCAAGAACACAACGCTTTTTCGTCTGGCCTGCACAAGGTGAGTGAGGAAAAAAATCAACGATAAACAGTGCCGGCAAGAGAGGGAGGGTGCAAAGGGAAGTGCGCGCAGGCGCACAGCCAATGGGCGTCACTCTTGCTGAACACTTCCTTTCCAATCTTCTGTGGCAAGAGCATTCGGAGGCTCATTTCCGGAAAACTGACGTCACGCATTACGGGTTCCAACATGGAGGCGACTAAAAGAATGGAGGATTCGGTGAGACAATGGTCTGGGTCGGGAGAGTGGGGGAAATTAAATCCGGAGAAATCTTGGACTCTCCCGCCCGCCTCCTTTTCTTCTTCCAGGTTTCCGGGGAATTGGTGTCAGTAGCACATGCTCTTTCTCTCCCAGCTGAATCTTACGGCAATGATGTGAGTATTCCTCATTCACACCTATCACTCAGTCATCTCGCTTTAGGTCTTCGGGGCCTGCCACGAAATTGTAACCCATGCCCAGCTAGCTTACGCAGACCCTCTGCGTATCCACTTGAAAGAGCACCTTCAATTCGTTTTCATTTTGGCCCACAAAGCAAACTAATGCCAATAAAATTAGTTCCCAAACTTTAGGATCCCCACAAAGCTTTTAAATATTCAAATATGCAGGTCTTAATGTATAACAAATCAAATTATCTGCGAGTTGGCAGGGGAATAGGTTCAGGGGATCGAGCACTGTACTTGCATGCCTAAGGTCCATGACTGAGCCCTGCCACATCATATGCCAGAGTGAAGCTCTGGTCTCTCTAGAGAGAGGGAGGGAGAGAGAGTGAGAGTATCTGAGGGGTGAGAGTAAGGAATCTGTATTTTTTCAAAGGTCCCCTGAGTGACTCCACTGTGCCATCAAGTTGCACAGGCTTGTAGTGTGCTTCTTTAGATCATTAAGGAGAAAGCACATGTTGTATTTTGTGATACCAGACAGAGGGACAGGAGAGTAGTAGTAACAACCAAATCAGAATGCGATGCATTCTAGATGAATGGGGAGTCAGGTCTTCATAACCAAAGGACTTTAGCTGGAGAAGAAACCGCTGAAAACTAATACAGCAGAGGAAAACTTCACAGAGGAAGTGGATCTTGGATGGTATTTACAAGTTGTAGTTGGATAAAAGACATGGATTGTCAGACAGGCGAAGGACATGGTTTAAAGCATGGAGGCAGTGTAAAAACTGTTGCAAAGGTGTCAGTGAAATGGAACTTAAGTTGGAATGGAACATGTGGTAAGGTTTGTTTATTATCTAGCTTTATGGCACTGATTCATTTTTTAAGTTGTAGGATGGTAACTGACTATCTGCTAAAGGCAAATAATAATTACAATATACTACACTCTTAAAAGTACTTACATTCCATTATATTTTGTCCTCTCAACATTCTGATATATACATTTTCTTTTTTATAATAATTTAACTCAGTACTAAGAAGGTGAATTATCTACTGTTTTATGTAGTTTCATACACTTACTAGCTGCTGGGAAAAGAACTAGTGACACTGTTTATTCAAATCTAAGTATCGCTTCTTTGGGTGTCAAAAGAATTGTTTTATTGTCTCAACCCATTAGTCCAGTTTGGTAGACTTTTTAAGCATTACTACACTTCTGAAGACATCATCATCATCATCATCATTATTTTACCAGAGTACTTCTCAGCTCTGGCTTATGGTGATACCTGAAATTGAATCTGGGACCTTGGAGGCTCATGCATTCAAGCCTTTTGCATAATCATGCTATCTCCTTGGCATTCTTAATGTGTTCTTAATAGAAAGACTGGGAGATTTCTTTCTTTTTTTTGAATATTTTATTTACTTATTTAGTTATTGAAGAGAGACAGTGAGAAATTGAGAGTAAAGAGGGAGACAGGGAGAGAGAAAGAGAAATACCTGCAGCAAATTCCTCTTGAAGCTTCCCCCTTGCAGGTGGGGACTTACCACTTGAACCTAGATCCTTCTGCACTGTAATGTTTGTGTTCTACTGGGTGTGCCACCATCTGGCTCCAGGATTGGGAGATTTCTAATATGGCTTTCTTTACTACTTTGTAGCCTGATATTGAGATGGCTTGGGCCATGAAAGCCATGCAACATGCTGAGGTCTACTACAAGGTAAGTTGTCTGTCATTATTAAGCAGAATTGTAATTGCAGTGTATGTTTTTTTGCTGATTACTGTTCTAAGCAAGTTTAACAGTTGTATTTGAACATACTTTTTTTTTTTTTAATTTTAAATGTTACATTCTTTTTTTTTTTAAATTTTTTATTTAAGAAAGGATTAGTGAACAAAAGCATAAGGTAGGAGGGGTACAACTCCACACAATTCCCAACACCCAATCCCCATAACCCACCCCCTCCCATGGTAGCTTTCCCATTCTCTATCCCTCTGGGAGCATGGACCCAGGGTCGTTGAGGGTTCCAGAAGGTAGAAGGTCTGGCTTCTGTGAACATACTTTTTTTTTAAAAAAAAATTACTGTAATAACTTACCCATAGAAAACACAGAAGGGTGAAAGTTACTTTTGTTTTGATAGTGAGTGCTTCTTCTTTGCCCAGTGTTCTGCCACTGACAGGAGTTCCTGCTCCAGTGTAGGCACATAATAAATGTTGACTAAATTAACAATTGAGAAGATCTAGTATTCTCTAGCAAGAGCCAAGTATCACTAGAGTCAAAAGGATTTGAATTGGTAAAAGGGGCTGTAGTACATTATGGTAATTTAAATGTATGTTATGATTTCGTACAAAACCTAGAGTGTCTATACTTTCTTTCTGTATAGAAATATTTGTTAGGGGGGCCGGGCAGTAGTGCAACGGCTTAAGCGCACATGTCAAGAAGCGCAAGGACCAATGTAAGCATCCTGGTTGGAGCCCCTGGCTCCCTACCTGCGGGGGCGGGGGATGGCTTCACAAGCAGTGAAGCAGGACTGCAGGTGTCTGTCTCTCTCCCCCTCTCTATCCTCTCCTCCTCTGGATTTCTCTCTGTCATATACAACAACAAGAACAGCAATAACAACAACTATAATAACAACAACAACGGCAACAAAAATGGGAAAGAATGGCCTCCAAAGAGCAGTAGATTCATAGTTCAGGCACCAAGCCCCAGCGATAACCCTGAAGGCAAAAAAAAAAAAAAAAATATATATATATATATGTATGTATATATATTTGTTAGACATTTTATTGGAAAATAATGATTTATAGGACAGTTACTTTTTATTAGTAATTTAATATTTACTTACAAAATTATATGATAATGGGGTATAATTCCACACCTTTCCCACCACTTTGTTCTCATTCCCCCACTGGAAACTGCATTAGTTCTCCCAAGATCACAGATATGGGTTTTGCTGTAACTATCTATCTATCTATCTATCTGTCTATATTTATATATCTTCTAATTTTGTCTATGGTACTGCCTTCTCTTCCTTTGTAAGTCACACTACTTCTGAGTGTGACTGTTCATACTTCTATCTCCGGTTTCTGATGGAATTGGAGTTCAGAGCCCTCTGACCAAAATTCTTTATGGGGTGCAGAAGGTGGGAGTTCTGGCTTCTGTAACTGCTTCTTTGCTGGACAATGGGTGTTGGCAGGTTGATCCATACCACCAGCCCATTTCTGTCTTTTCCTAGTGGGGCAGGGATCTGGAAAGGTGAGGTTCTAGGACACATTGGTGAAGTCATCTGCCCAGGGAGTTCAGAATGAAATCATAGTAGCATCTGCAACTTGGTGGCTGAAATGCAATAAGATATAAGCAGGACAAAAATGATTAATGAAGAAGAACCATAAAGTAGGAATAGGGCAGATGAAAATAGGGACTTTAGGGTCGATAGAAGCTAGGAAGTCTATTTTAGGTGTGTTCCTAGGGGCTCATAACTAGTAATTTTTGCTGGAGCTTGATAGCTAACTTGCAGGTAAACTAGAAATATTACCTGGGAAGATGGGTGTTAGAGTTGAGAGTAGGACTAGAAAGTTGGATTAGGATACAGAGTAGCTCACAAACTTGAAGAAATATATATAAATATAAATATATAAATACTATTTACCATGTCGATCTAACTGGGGGCCTGTATCTATTCATGCTTAGCACAGGAGCATGTGTAACCTCCGAGTCCCTGTCAGTCTGAGCTCTCAGCCCATGGTCACAGCTGCAAACATTCTGAGCTGCACTAACTTCAGGACCAGTTTTCCTCAAGTGGTAGAGTAGGATTACTCAGCCTCCCTTCGGAGAGTGGAGTAGTCCTTACCATTGCTAGTTCATAGTGAAGGTGTGGTCATGAAGAAGCCCACAGGAGGGTTTATGATGATGTTTCTGATGGATGTCACCACTGATGTTGGAGAGAGGGATCTATTAGAGCTCTAGGCCCATTGAATCTATGGGGGGAGGGGGAATCCAAGGATTCTCTGACTAGGGCCCCAGGCGGTGGGGTGGCCTGGCAGTGACTATATGCCCTATCTCATGGAACCTGGTCTATATCTAGGTTTTGGGACTTTGTTAGGAAGTGAACCACCTAGGAACCACTTTGTTAGGAAGTGAATGGAATTAGAGAATCCTATGAAAGGAAAGGTCTCACCCGAGTAATGAGACTGAAGGGTTGACAGTCTATGCCTGATGTCTCTGGACACAGTCTGAAGTGAAGCTTGCTGAGGTGGTACTTGTTGCATTGATAAGGTTGAGACTGGCGGATATAATATAATTTGGTATGAATTGAGAGAAGCATGCAGGAAAGTGAGCCCCACCCTAGAGGTTCCAGGACTGGGGGAAACATAGGCTCTATAGAGGAAGCGGGAGGTTCCTGCTGTCTTAGGGTTTAAAAAAGGCAATAGATAGTTATTTCTATAATAATATTATTTGGCAATTGGGTTAACTTTAAAAAATCCCACTGTTCGTATTTACTGTATCATACACAACATCACCATAATTTATATTCTTTTACATTATTTGTATATAGCTGTGCCACTGGTTGCTTCTGTTCTCCCTGATCTAAGCTTTTAAGAGAGTCAGTATATCAAAGGCTCAGCCTATGGTCTGTGCATTAAAAAGTTTGAGACATTCAATCACTTTTTTCCCTCTCATATTAATTAAATAGTGATTTAAATGACTACAACTTATCAGGAGTGTATATAAACACCATTCTCATCATCAAAAGATTGTGTCCCATTCCATCTTACCCCCTCCCTGCCTCAGTGAAGCCGAACTTCCGCCCTCGCCCTCAACCCAGAGAATTTTTACTTTGGTGCCCTACTACAAATTAAAAGTTAAAACCTGCTTTGAGTTTACCTTTCTTTAAATTTTTTAAATTTATTTTATTTATTCCCTTTTTGTTGCCCTTGTTGTTTTATTATTGTAGTTATTATTGTTGTCATTGTTGTTGGATAAGACAGAGAGAAATGAAGAGGGGAGGGGGAAGACAGAGAGAGGGAGAGAAAGATAGGCACCTGCAGACCTGTTTCACCGCTTGTGAAGCAACACCCCTGCAGGTGGGGAGCCAGGGCTTGAACCAGGATCCTTATGCGGGTCCTTGTGCTTAGCGCCATGTGCGCTTAACCCGCTGCGCTACAGCCCGACTCCCTGAGTTTACCTTTCTATTCTTCTTTCTCAACTTCTGTTTATGAGTGGGATCATCTCATACTTTTCTTTCTGACTTAGCTTACTTAACATAATTCCTTCTAGCTCCATCAAAGTTGGGTCAGAGAAGGGAGGTTCATTGTTCTTCATAATTTCATAGTATTCCATTGTGTATATATAACACAGCTTTCTCAGCCACTCATCTGTTGGGCACCTGGGTTGCTTCCAGGTTTTAGCTATTACGGATTGTGCTGCTATGAACATAGGTGTACACATATCTTTTTGGTTGGGTGTTACAGAGTCCCTGGGGTATATCCCTAGGAGAGGAATTACTGGGACATATGGGAGGTCCATGTCTAGCCTGGTGAGAGTTTTGCAGACTGCTCTCCACAGAGGCTGGACCAATTTACATTCCCACCAGCAGTGCAGAATTTCTTTGTCCCCATAGCCACAGCCTCTCCAGCATTTGTTGCTGCTGTCCTTTTAATTAATTAATTTATTTTCCTTTTTGTTGCCCTTGTTGTTTTTAATTGTTGTTGTAGTTATTGTTGTTACTGATGTCGTTGTTGTAAGATAGGACAGAGAGAAATGGAGAGAGGAGGGGAAGACAGAGGGGGAGAGAAAGATACACACCTGCAGACCTGCTTCACCGCCTGAGAAGCGACAACCCTGCAGGTAGGGAGCCGGGGGCTCGAACCAGGATCTTTATTCCGGTCCTTGCTCGCTGCTGTCCTTTTTGATGTATGCCATTCTTACAGGGGTGAGATGGTATCTCAGTGTTGTCTTTATTTACATTTCTCTGATAATCAGTGACCTGGAGCAGTTTTTCATGTGTTTGTTAGCCTTTTGGATCTCTTCTGAAGTGAATGTTCTGTTCATATCCTCTGCCCATTTTTGGATGGGGTCATTTGCTTTTTTGGTGCTATCTTTGCTGAGCTCTTTGTATATTTTGCTTATTAGTCTCTTGTCTGATGTATGGCAAATGAAGATCTTCTCCCATCCTGTGAGGGGTCTCTGTTTGTGTGATGGTTTCTTTGGTGGTGCAGAAGCTTTTCAATTTGATGTAGTCCCATTGATTTGTTTCTGTTTTAGTCTTCCTTGCAATTGGGTTTGTATCATCAAAGATGTCCTTGAGGCTTAGGTGGGAAAGTGTTCCACCAATGTTTCCCTCTAAATATTTGATAGTTTCTGGTCTAACATCCAGACCCTTGATCCATTTGGAGTTGACTTTTGTTTCTGGTGATATAAAATGGTTCAGTTTCAGTCTTCTGCATGTTTTAACCCAATTTTCCCAGCACCATTTATTGAAGAGAGCCTTCTTCCTCCATTTAATACTTTGGGTCCCCTTATCAAAGATTTGATGTCCATAGGTATGAGGGTTCATTGTTCTTGATAGCTGTATAGTATTCCATTGTATACTTATACCACAGCTTTCTCAGCCACTTATCTGTTGTTGGGCACCTGGGTTGCTTCCAGGTTTTAGCTATTATGAATTGTGCTGCTATTTTTGGTTGGTTGTTAATGGAGTCCTTGGGGTATATCCCCAGGAGAGGAATTACTGGATCATATGGAAGGTCCATGTCTAGCCTTCTGAGAGTTCTCCAGACTGTCTCCACAGAGGCTGGGCCAATTTACATTTCCACCAGCAATGCAAAAGGGTTCCTCTGTCCGCACATCCTCTCCAGCATTTGTTGCTGCTGTCCTTTTTGATGTATGCCATTCTCACAGTAGTGAGGTGGTATCTCAATGTTGTCTTAATTTGCATTTCTCTGACAATCAGCGACCTGGAGCAGTTTTTCATGTTAGCCTTTTGGATCTCCTCTGAGGTGAATGTTTTGTTCATAGCCTCTGCCCATTTTTGGATGGGGTCATTTGCTTTTTTGGTGCTAAGTTTGCTGAGTTGTTTGTATTTTTTGGTGATTAGTTTCTTGTCTGATGTATGGCATGTGAAGATCTTCTCCCATTCTGTGAGGGGTCTCTTTGTTTGTTTAATAGTTTCTTTGGATGTGCAGAAGCTTTTCAATTTGATGTAGTCCCATTGGTTTGTTTTTGCTTTAGTCTTCCTTGCAATTGGGTTTGATTCATCAAAGATGTCCTTGAGGTGTAGGTGGGAAAGTGTTTTACCAGTGTTTTCCTCTAAGTATTTGATTGTTTCTGGTCTAACATCCAGGTCTTTGATTCATTTGGAGTTGATTTTTGTTTCTGGTGAGATAAGGTGGTTCAATTTCATTCTTCTGCATGTTTCAACCCAGTTTTCCCAGAACCATTTATTGAAGAGAGCCTCCTTCCATTTAATACTTTGGGCCCCCTTATCAAAGATTAGATGTCCATAGGTGTGGGGATTTATTTTTGGGCTTTCAGTTCTGTTCCACTGGTCTGTGTGCCTATGTTTGTTCCAGTACCATGCTGTTTTGATGATGATGGCTTTATAATACAGTTTGAGATCTGGAGTGTGATGCCTGTTTCTTTTCCTCAAGATGGTTTTGGCAATTCTAGGTGTTTTCTGGTTCCGGATAAATGATTGTAGTTTTTGTTCTATTCTCTTAAAGAAGCTTGGTGGAACTTTGATGGATATTGCATCAAATTTGTATATGGCTTTGGGGAGAATATTCATTTTGGTGATATTTATTCTTCCAATCCATGAGCATGGGATGTCTTTCCATTTCTTGGTAGCAGTTTCTATTTCCTTGAGTAGCGACTCATAGTTTTCAGTATACAAGTCTTTCACTTCTATGGTCAGCTTTACTCCTAGGTATTTTATTAATTTTGCTGAAACAGTAAATGGGAGTGATTTCTGGATGTCTTCTTCAGATATAGTGTTTGTATAAAGAAATGTCACTGGTTTTTGTACATTGATTTTGTAGCCTGATACCTTGCTATATTGCCTGATAACTTCCAGTAGTTTTCTGTTGTATTCTTTAGGTTTTTCTATGTATACTATCATATCATCTGCAAATAGTGAGAGCTTGACTTCTTCCCTTCCAATCTGTATTCCTTTGATTTCTTTCTCTTGCCTGATTGCTATGGCAAGAACTTCCAATACTATGTTGAAGAATAATGGTGATAGTGGACAGCTCTGCCTAGTCCCCGATCTGAGGGGGAATGCTTTCAGCTTCTGCCCATTGAGTATGATGTTGGCTGTAGGTTTGCTATATATGGATTCCACTATCTTGAGGAATTTCCCATCTGTTCCCATTTTTTGTAGAGTTTTGAGCATGAATGGGTATTGAATTTTGTCAAAGGCTTTCTCTGTATCTATTGAGATTGTCATGTGGTTTTTGGCTTTGCTTTTATTGATGTGGTGAATGACATTGATTGACTTACGGATGTTGAACCAGCCTTGCATTCCTGGGATGAGTCCAACTTGGTCGTGATGAACAATTTTTTTGATGTGTTGTTGTATCCGGTTGGCCAAGATATTGTTTAATATTTTGGCATCTGTGTTCATCAGAGATATTGGTCTGTAATCTTCTTTTTTGTTGTGTCCCTATCTGCTTTTGGTATCAGGGTGATGTTGACTTCATAGTAGGTGGAAGGGAGTATTCCTGTTTCTTCACTCTTATGGAAAAGCTTAAGAAGTATGGGTACTGTTTCCTGAAAGTTTTGTAGAATTCGTTTTTGAAGCCATCTGATCCAGGACTTTTGTTGTTGGGGAGATTCTTAATAACGGTTTCAATTTCTTTGTCTGTGATTGGTGCATTTAGGTTTTGTAGTTCTTCTTGGTTCAGTTTTGGAAGGGCATATGTTTCTAGGAATACTTCCATTTCTTCAGATTCTCTAGCTTGGTGGCGTATAGTTCTTCATAGAAGTTTCACATGATTTTCTGGATTTCTGTGGTGTCAGTTGTGATATCTCCTCCATCGTTTACAATTCTATTAATTTGAGTCTTCTCTCTTTTTTGTTTGGTGAGTCTGGCTAGGGGTTTGTCAATTTTGTTGACTCCCAGGTGTTTACTTTTTAATGAGGTGTGTGTGTGTGTGTGTGTGTGTGTGTGTGTGTGTGTGTGTGTGTGTGTGTATTTTATTTTATTTTATTGCACAGAGAGAGCCATACGGATATTTTGTGGGAAGGGGGTATAGAAGTATAGAAAATTAATGAGTATCATCTGTATGTTGTCTTATTTTTGCCAGCTTATTTCATCAGTTGACCCACAGTTTCTGAAGCTCACGAAAGTTGATGACCAAATTTATTCTGAATTTCGGGAACGATTTGAGAATCTCAGGGTAGATGTATTGGACCCAGAAGAGCTGAAATCAGAATCAGCTAAAGAGGTAAGAATTCTCACAGGGCTATCAGCCCACTCATAAGGTAAGAACTCTCTTCCATATTGCCTAACATTTGTCCAGTGATTAGTGATTGTGATTTTAATATACTCATACTTTTTCTCCATACTCTTTTCTTGTTTAAGGAAAATAAGAGTCAGGGTTTTTATGTAGTTATAATAAACTATGAGATGAATATTTTTAGGGTTTATAGACCTTTTTAATATTCACTGAACCTTTTCTCCCCCTCTCTTTTGACTTGGACCACACCTATAAAGGGTAAAGAAATAAATTTACTTAAATGACCTGTTTAGCGAGAAATTTTGAAGGAGGCGTGGTAAATAGAGTAACAAGTGTTTCACTTCTTTGTATTTAAATTCACATTACTACATACCATGGATGTTTGGGAACTTTGTTTCACATTGCTTATGTTTTTTTTTTTATATTGTTTTATTTATTTTTTACGAGAGTACTGCTCAGCTCTGGCTTATGTTGGTACTGGGGGGACTGAACCTAGGACTATGGAGCCTCAGGTAAAAGAGTCTCTTTGCATAACCATTATGCTGTCTACTCCCACCTTTTATTTTTTTTTGTCACCAGGTTTATCACTGGGACTTGGTACTTGAATAATGATTCCACCACTCCTTGTGACTATTTTTCTTTTTTCTTAGAGAGACAGAGAGAAATAGAGACAGAGAGAGAGCTTACCAAACTTCCCTGTGCAGGTGGGGATTGTACATCACAGAGTGTACACTCTACTTTTTATGCTACTGCCTTGACCCTGCATTGAATTTTTTTGAGTATTTATTTGATTAGTTTTTCTTACCAGAGCACTGCTCAGCTCTGCTTATGGTGGTGCAGGAGATTGAATCTGGGAATTTGGATCCTCAGGCATAAGAGTCTCTGCATAATCATTATCTTATCTGTCCCTGCCCTCATTGCTTATATCTTATAGAGTACTCCTTTTTTTTTTTTTTCCTGTGGCATCCAGGCCTTGCCTATGTGTAATTCTACCACTCCTGGGCTGCCTTTTTTTTTTTTTAATTCATTCTTCATACTAGACTAAGACACACACACACACACACACACACACACACACACACACACACACATCCCATGGTATCACTCTTGTCATTGTGGAGCTTCACCTGGTGATGTGGTGACCCCATGTGATGCCTGGTCTTGAAACTAGGGCCTCACACATGGTAAGACCTGAGTTCTATTGGGCGAAGCATCTCCTGGTCTCTGAGAGAACTAACTTTTATGTTGGCAAAATTTTTCCTTGAGAGTGGGTCCTTGATTTATGAGGAATCTAAACTGTTCACTCTTAACTTTCAATGATCTATAGAAAATTGCCACTGTTGAATTAATGATTTTTCATTAAATTTAATCTTGTGACTTTTTGCTTCCCCCGTCCTTGGTCTTTTTTGTGCTTTAATAGGGATAAGCGGTATTTTTAGACTGAGGTAGCCAATAACTTAAAAACAAAACGTAATATATTTAAGAAATCAAATTAGGGTTGGGGGCGGGTGGCAGGTTGCAGCTATGCAGTGCATTCCTTTCGTGTTGTGTTGTACTGGTTCAATCCCTAGAACCACAGAAAAAGAAAGAAAAAAAGAAAGATCACCATAGGTAGAGGAACAGTGCTATACAATGGCAGAATGGTATTTCTGTCTTTTGTTTGCTTACAGTAGAAATAAATAAAGAGGGGAGGAGAAAAAAGAAATAAAGAAAACCAAGTTTTAACTCTCTAGTTTGAATTTAAATATTTAAGTTTTTTTTTCAGGTTATTAAACTGTTATTCATGTTGAGAAATAACTAATCCTAAGACAACAAATGACCTACAAACTTAATGCTAGTGGTACTAGCAATCAGTTCCTTCCTAATTTCTTTCCTTTATTGGGGAATTAGAAGCCCCTCTCCTTTCCTGACTTTGTCAGCCTCCTGCACTTGTCAGGTAAGGCACTTAATTTTTTTTTTTAACCTTTATAGAAATGGAGGCCATTCTGCTTGAAATTTGATGGGATTGTAGAAGATTTCAACTATGGTACTTTACTGCGACTGGATTGTTCTCAAGGCTACACTGAAGAAAATACCATCTTTGGTGAGTTTCTCTTAAAATTTTATTTATTATTTATTTATTTATATAATGAGAGAGAAAGAGATGGAGAAACCAGGGCACTGCTCAGCTCTGACTTATTGTAGTGACAGGGATTACATCTGGGCCCTTTGAGGCCTCAACTATCCAAGTTCTAAACTCTACAGTTGAACCATCTCCCAGGCCTTGGTGAGTTTCTGTGGTGAATTTCCAGCATTCTGGAATGACTTCTATGTAAGGAGCGTGAGGAGTCAATCAGGTTTTACTGATAATCCAACAGCATGAATACTAATGAATTGGCAGTATGAATAGTTATCCTTAAAGATCATGTCACTATTTTTTTTAGTAGCTTTGAGATAAGATACTAAAGTGTTTCTAGCGGCAAACGCTAGAAGAAGAGTTTCTAGCCTTTTTTAAAGATAGAATACCATGTTATGACCATACTTGAATGTTTTGCATGCTCAACTTTGTTAATGCATTTCCAATAAATTTAGAGAACTAAGATGAGAACAGTAATCAAGTCTATTCATCTTTCAGCCCCCAGAATACAGTTTTTTGCCATTGAAATTGCTCGAAATCGGGAAGGCTGTAACAAAGCAGTTTACATTAGTGTTCAGGACAAAGAAGAGAAAGGAACCAGTGATGAAGAAGAAAGTAGAACTCAGAGTGAAGAAGAAAAGGGAAAAGCCAGCAGAGAAGAAGAAAAATAGAAGCTAATAAAGAAGTCATTAAAAGTGGTGAAACAACTATGTGTGGTGGACAGGAAACATCTTTCTAGAAACTGTGACTCAACTAAACTTAGAAGTAGCATGCTACTACTTGCAGACTTGCGATTAAGTGTATTATGTCCTTGTGCAGTTGAAAGATGTTCAGCAAGACATCTTTCCAGCCCAATAATTAGTAGCTGTTCTGTTCATTCTTTCACATGAACCGACTTAAAAGACTCTTAGTGATGTCTTAGTTGATTATTTCTTTGGTGTATTGTTTGTTGGTTCTCACCACCAGCCAAGTAAAACATTTTGTAAATAAATTAGATTCTGATGACTAGATCTGTGATTGACATTTATTTGATGTTTTTTTTCCTTTTGAAAAGATTTATTTAACTTATTTTATGGGCAAGAACAGGAGCACACTACTCCAGCATATTCAGTGCTGGGATCAAGCCTGGGTCCTCACACATGTAAGTCATAAACTCTAGTTCAGTCACCTTCCTGGCCACATGAGATTGGCTTTTAAAATTGTTTTTTGAAATTTAAAATTGTTTGATACTTCAGGTTTTTTTCAGGTAACCTCTGTCATGTCACTGTTTCTTGTAGTAACAGGTTTCCTTACATCTGTTAATTTGTGCATGGTTTTGGGATTACCTTTACCTAAGAAATGATGCTTTCCATTTAAATGACCTAAGTTTATGATTTTCTTTTGAAGTATCCAGCAAAAGATTTGATAAATACTCTGGTGATGGGAGTTGGGTGGTAGAGCAACGGGTTAAGCGCACGTCGTACAAAGTGCAAGGACGGGCATTAAGGATCCCGATTCGAGACCCCGGCTCCCCACCTGCAGAGGAGTTTTTCACAGATGGTGAAACAGGTCTGCAGGTGTCTTATCTTTCTCTCCCCCTTTCTGTCTTCCCCTCCTCTCTCCATCTCTCTCTGTGCTATCCTGTTGGTATGTTTCTAATTCTACTTCTAAAAACCCCTTCCGTTTCATTAGTTTAATCCCCCCTGATTAACACTATTCTATTTACATAACCACTTCATTCTATTTACATAACCGCTGTTAACAAGCACCGCCCTCCATCCAGGGCATTGGTGGTTCAGTGGTAGAATTCTTGCCTGCTCCGCCCCCTCTCCTTGTCATACCCTGATTTTCACCAGTCACTTTTCTCTCCACCCTCTCTGCATCGCATCCTGTTCCCACCTTACTGGGCTAGTATATTTATAAGGACAAGATTGTTTGTAGTTTTAGTTTAGCTTAGCTTGGTATAGATTGCGCTGAGTCCTGCATGAATAAAGAGATACTGCGTACAACCCCCCAAAAAAATACATATAGACCTGCTTCACTGCTGGTGAAGTGTCCGCTTCTAAGGGACTGCCCTGCTTCCCAAAGTGGGACTGGGTCAGACCACTCCATAAACTACTACTACTTCTAACCACTATATACCAGAGCTGAAATTAGTTGTGGGACCCTAGCTTGTTTTACTTCTTCTGCTCACAATAGGTCCTATAATTCTTTTTTTCAACATTTTAATTTATTTATTAATGAGAAAGAGAGGAGGAAAGAGAAAGAACCAGATATCTTTCTGGTACATGTGCTGCCAGGGATTGAACTCGGGACCTCATGCTTGAGGGTTTTTAGAAGTAGAATTAGAAACATACCAACACTATCCAACAACGATGACATCAGTAACAACTACAACAATAAAACAAGGGAAACAAAAGGGAATAAATCAATAAATATTAAGAAATTTAAAAAATACTCTGGTGGCAACAGTAACATCCTGAACTTGTTATACTGGTGAATGTAACTTAGTTCACATCGGAGAAGTAGCTGATAACTAGATTTGTTATCTAAAAGCTAGATGAAATTAATAATGAAATATAAATCCATTTTTATATGATGAAATTTATATAAAATAAGATATTTAGAACTATCCAGCTGGATTCAGTTTAGATGATCCACATTTTATCGGCAATATCCAAGACATTATTGTCAGGAGCCAATGGAACATAAGTCTCCTTCTCTCCACCAGGTCTGATCAGGTTGTTGACCTTGGCTACATTGATGTCATAGAGTTTCTTCACAACCCATTTTATCTGGTGTTTATTGGGCCTGATATCCACAAAGAAAACAAGTAACTGTCTTCTTTTTTTTTGTTGTTGTTAGCTGGGACAGAGAGAAATGGAGAGAGGACGGGAAGACAGAGGGGGAGAGAGAGACACCTGTAGACCTGCTTCACCACCTGTGAAGCGACTCCCCTGCAGGTGGGGAGCCGGGGGCTCGAACCTGGATCCTTCTACCTGTCCTTGCACTTAGCGCCATGTGCGCTTACCCGCAACTGTCTTCTATGTTCTTCATGGCTGACTCAGTAGTCAGAGGGTACTTGATGATGGTATAGTAATCCAGCTTGTTTCTCCCATGGGTGCTCTTCTGAAGACTGTCTTTGGAGCTGACAGAAAGTGGGTAGGGTGCAGATTTTGTTTATGTTTTGTTTATGTGACTGTTTTCAGCATAGCATTTCTCTGATAATCAGTGACTTTCATTTTTTTTTTTTTTGTTTTTTTACCAGAGCCCTGCTCAATGCTTATGGTGGTGCAGGGGATTAAACCTTGGACTTCGGAGCCTCAGGCATGAGTCTCTTTGCATAACTATTATGCTAGCTACCCTTCAGCATTTTTTTTTTATTGCCACCAGGGTTGTCTCTGGGGGCTCCGTACTGGCACTATGAATCCATTGCTTTTGGTGGCCATTTTTTCCTTTTTTTTTTTTTCTCCTTCTACTTTATTGGATAGGTCAGAGAGAGAAGAGGAAGATAGGGAGAGACCACTCGTGAAGTGTCCTCTCTGCAGTTGGGGTGGGGGAGGGAGGCTTGAACTCAGGTCCTTGCTCGTATTAGCACATGCTCTTAATCAAGTTCACTACCACCTGGTCCCTTCAGCATTTTTTCGTATGCCTGTTGGCTATCTGAATATCTCCCTTTTAAATTATTTTTTATCATTTTTATTGGGGGGTTAATTGTTTATAGTACAGATGCTGACAAGATACAGTTTCACATCTCCCTGTGATAAGTGTCTGCAATCTCACCCCCAAGTTAGGTTCACCATCATGAACCAAGTGTCTGCAATGCCCCATCTATTTCCCTTTTTCCCCAGGGTCCTTTGCTTTACTGCAATATACTGCACCCATTCCATGTTTCACTTTGTGTGTGTGTATTATGTGTTTTTAATTATCTGTATTTATTTAGTGGCTAGAGACAGAAATTGAGAGGGAAGGGGGAGATAGAAAGAGAGACACCTACAGCACTGCTATACTACTTGCAAAGCTTTCTCCCTGGTAGGGACCAGGGGCTTGAGTCCAGGGTCCTTGCAATTCGTAACATGGGCTCAACCAGGTGCACCACCACCTGGCCCCTCACTTTTGTGTTTTCCCTTTGCTTGTTTCTTGAGTTCCACCTAAAAGTGAGGTCATCCAGTTCTTTTTTGGCTTATCTGACTTAGCACGATGCTTTCAAGTTTTGTTCAAGATAGGTCAAAGGAGATGAGTTCTTTACTGTTAATAGTTGAGTAGTATTTCATTGTATAAATATATTACAACTTTCTTTTTTTTAACATTTTTAATATTTATTTATTTTCCCTTTTGTTGCCCCCCCTTTTTAAAGATTTTATTTATTTATTTATTTATTAATGAGAAAGATAGGAGAAGAGAGAAAGAACCAGATATCACTCTGGCACATGTGCTGCCGGGGATCAAACTCAGGACCTCATGCTTGAGAGTCCAAAACCTTATCACTGTGCCACCTCCCGGACCACTGTTGCCCTTGTTGTTTAACATTGTTGTGGTTATTGATGTTGTTGGATAGGACAGAGAGAAATGGAGAGAGGAGGGGAAGACAGAGGGGGAGAGAAAGACAGACACCTGCAGACCCGCTTCACCGTCGGTGAAGCGACTCCCCTGCAGGTGGGGAGCTGGGGGCTCGAACTGGGATCCTTATGCCGGTCCTTGCACTTTGCGCCATGTGTGCTTAACCTGCTGCGCTACTGCCTGACTCCCATAGTGCAACTTTCATAGCCATTTCCCTGCTCTTGAGCATCTTGACTTGTATCCAAATTTGGGCTATAACAAATTGTGCTGCTTTGAACATAGGTGTACATAGATCTCTTTGGAAAGGTATTCTTTTCTTCTGCTTTTTTTTCCCTTAGGAGAGAAATTGCTGAGCAATTCCATTTCTAGTATTCTGAGAAATCTCCAGATGTTTTTCCAAAGGGCCTGTGCCAATTTGCATTCTCACAGTAGTTAGGTTTCCTTTTCCTTTTTTTTTTTAAACTTACTTGTTATTGGATAGAAACAGAGAGAAATTGAGAGAGATGGGGGAGATAGAGAGAGGGAGAGACACCTGCAGACCTGCTTCACCACCTGTGAAGCGACTCCCCTGCAGGTGGGGAGCCGGGGGCTTGAACCGGGATCCTAGCTGGTCCTTGCACTTTGTGCCATGAGCGCTTAAGCTGCTGCACTACCGCCCAACCCCCGGTGGCACACTTCTTAGCAAAACCTCAAAACCTAGATATAGACCAGGTCCCATAAGATAGGGCATATGTACATGTATCCATAAGTTAGGGGGAAATATATACCTTAAAGCAAAAATGAATAATAATTTGCTGTGAGTCAATAAATGCAGCCTGCAAGTATAAAGACCTAAAAAGACACCATAAAGTACCTAATGGAACAGTTTCTACTTAGACCTAGACACCCTCCTCACCTACTTCATATTACACTTCCCTCAATCACTACAAAGCTAACCTTGTCAGACAAAGGACTATAAATGCTTTGTATTTTAATGCCTTTCAGCCATCAAGTTGCAGAGGCTACCAAGGCACCAGCCTAACTTCCCTGGGCAGACAACCTGACCAATATCATGAAATCCCACCTCCTCAGAGCCCTGCCCCACTACAGAAAGATAGAAACAGTCTGAGGGTATGGTTCAACCTGTCAACACCCAAGTTCAGCAGAGAGGCAATTGCAGAAGCCAGATCTCCCACCTTTTGCACCCTATAAAGATCTTTGGTCCATATTCCCAGAGTGATAAAGAATAGGGAACCTAGGAGCTCAGCGGGTTAAGCACACGTGGTGCCAGGCACAAGGATCCCAGTTGGAGCCCTGGCTCCCCACCTGCAGGGGAGTCCTTCACAGGCAGTGAAGCAGGTCTGCAGGTGTCTGTCTTTCTCTCCCCCTCTCTTTCTTCCCCTCCTCTCTCCATGTCTTTCTGTCCTATTCAACAACAGCGGCAGCAATAACTACAACAGTAAAAGCAACAAGGGCAACAAAAGGGAATAAATAAACATTAAAAAAAAAAAGAATAGGGAACCTTCCAATGGAAGGGGTGGGAAATAGCACTCTGGTGATGGGTTTTGTATCCCTCTTATCCACAATCTTGTCAATCATTATTAAATCACTAATAATAATAAAGAAAATGTGCCATTTGAAATGGAACTAGGTAGTTCCATGTGTTAGGAAAGATCTCACCAGATTAAAAGAGTTGGGTGGTGGACATCTCAGGCTTGGAGTCTGGAGATAATCCGTAGTAAAAAGGCAATAGCAGCATAACATGGTATCGTGACACTGGTTGTGTTGATTTAATTGAGCTCAAATCAACCAAAGCAGATTAACAGGATAAGGGATCACAACGATAGATATCAAGACATTCAAAGTCCCAAAGGTTCCAGTACTAGGAGGAATGTGAATTTAAAAGAGAATGGGAAAGGTTCCTTGTAGTATTAGAAAGAGTTTAAAATGGCAGTAGTTAATTGTGACTATGACCAAGTTAGTTGGGAGCTTGTTTTTCTTTGAAAATCCAATGGTTAGAATTTATAGCAATATACTTGACTTCACCATTCTTTATGCCATCTAAGTATATCTGCTAATAACTTCTTGGACACTGACCAAATTACTCATTTAGGCCTAAGGTAACTTAGGTATTTTAGAAAAAAATTTTTTTAGAACTCCTTAAACAGTGGGCCTAATTTTATTTTATTTATTTTATTTATTTTTTATTACCTTTATTTATTGGCTAGAGACAGTCAGAAATCAAGAGGGAAGGGGGTGATAGAGAGGGAAAAACACAGAGAGATACCTGCAGCCCTGCTTCACCACTCCTGAAGCTTTCCCCCTGCAGGTCGGGACTGGGGGCTCGAACCCGGGTCCTTGTGTATTGTATGTAGTATGTGCGCTCAACCAGGTGCGCCACCACCCAAAGCAAAGGTTGGGCCCATGCAAAGGTGTCAATATCAGGTCATATAATGTTAAAGCTTATCATCAGTTCTGTTTATGGGAAACTACACAGTTAATATTTTGCCCATAGAAATTCCTTCCCTATCAATCTCAATCTCTGTACTGGTTTAGGTATATTTCACCCTTTATTATAATTTTTATTTTCATGAATTATTTTAATTTTCTTTTAAAACATTTTATTTATTATTTATTGGATAGAGACAGAAACTGAGAGTAAAAGACATAGAGAGAGACACTTGTAGCACTGCTTCATCAGATACAAAGCTTTCCTTCTGCAGGTGTGGACCAGGGGCCTAAACTCGGGTCCTTGTGCATTTAACATGTACACTCAAGTAGGTGCACCACCTCCTGCCTCTCCCACCTTTAAAAGTTTCCCATTCTTTCTTTCCTTCTTTCTTTCTTTTGGATAGGGACAGAAGTTGACAGGGGAGAAGGAGATAGGGAGGGAGAGAGTAAGAGAGGGAGACACCTGCAGCACTATTTGATCACTCGTAAAGCTGCCGGGGAGGGTGGAAACTGGAAATTTGAACTCAGAGCATTGTACACTGTAATATATTTATTCAACCAGGTATGGCACTGCTATGCCCATTAATTCCTTTAAAAATATTTTATTTATTTAATAGAGACAGATAATTTGAGAGTGGGAGGGGAAGACAGAGAGGAAGATAGAGAAGCACCTGCAGCACTACTTGACATGCTGTGAAGCTTTTTCCCTGCAGGTGAGGACCAGGGGCTTGAATCTGGGTCCTTGTGTATTGTAATATGTGCGCTCAGCTGAGTGTACCACTATCCAGCTCACATCACCATTTATTTTTTATTGTTATCCTTTATCAGTGATTTAACAGTGTTGTTTTTTTTTTTTTTACAAAATTATAAGCTTTCAGGGGTATAATTTTATACCTACATATGGTATGTGCAAGTCACCATACCTTCCACCAAATTTCTATGCCCCCCATTTTTATTTTCAAAATTTATGTTCTCCCCATCCCAAAACCTATGCTCTGTGTTGAAGAAGTTAGATTCTCTGGAATTGAGGTTTTATTCTTTCTCATGTGATTTGAAATATCAAAATTTATACTTTAAAAGTATTTTATTTCTACGAACAATGGCTGGGAAGATAACTCAGTTGTTACACACCAGACTTTCAGGAGATCCTGGATTCAATCCCTAGCACCACTGTTTATTAGAGCTGGGTGGTGCTTTTGTCTCTTTCTCTCATGAAAATAAATAAATGAATCTTTTAAAAAATGGTTATGGTGTTCCTCCTCATGACCACAGAATGTGAGCTCAGATCTAGAGGGATGCATAGGTAAAAAAAAATTATTTCATTTTAATGAGAGAGAGAGAGATAAGAGCACTGCTCAGCTCTGGTTTATGGTGGTACTGGGGATTGAATCTGAGACCTCAGAGCCTGAGGCATGAGAGTCTTTTGTATAACCGTTATGTTGTCTCCTGTGGCACACCTGGTTAAGCACACACACTACCATGTGCAAGAACCTGGGTTCAAGCCCCTGGTCCCCACCTGCAGAGTGAAAAACTTCCTGAGTGGTGAAGCAGGAATGCAAGTGTCTGTCTGTCTCTCTTCCTCTCTATCTCCCCCTCTCAATTTTTACCTGCCTCTATTCAGTATTCAGTAAAAATAACTAAATATTTTTTTTTAAAAAAGAAGAGATCTGGATGTCCAATAGTACATATGAGAAAGTGCTAAAGTGTTCAGTCATTGATTATCAGAGAACCAATGATGAGATATCACTTTATACTTGTGAGAATGTCATATAGTGGAAAGAACAGGATATTAGACAGGTGCACAAAATAAACCCTCTTTTGTAGCTCAGAGCTCCATTGTTCAGTATAAAACAGGTGGGAAGTGGTGGAGTTAATTAATGATGAAAGGTTCCTTCCAGCTGCAGAGTCAGTGAAAAAAAAAAAAAAAAGCATTTAGGAAATAACAGCCACGTTTTAATTTGCATTTTTTTTTTTTTTTTTGCCTCCAGGGTTATTGCTGGGGCTTGGTGCCTGCACCATGAATCCACTGCTCCTGGAGGCCATTTTTACCCCCTTGTTGTAGCCTTGCTGTGGTTATATTTTTGTTGTTGGTGTCGTTCGCTGTTGGTTAGGACAGAGAGAAATGGAGAGGGGAAGACAGGAGAAAGATAGACACCTGCAGACCTGCTTCACTGCCTGTGAAGCGACTCCTGCTGCGCTACCGCCTGACCCATGCAATTTGCATTCTGATTGCAATGTCAATATGAAACAAGCTACTTCTTTTCTTTTTAAGGCCTTTATCTTAAAAACCAAATGACTCTATTTAAAGGTACTAACCTCCCCACAATTATCTGTGCTGCTGCCTTTAGGAATGATTATAGAGCTTGAAGGAACCATGTTAAGTGAGATAAAACAGAAAGAGGAAGATGAATGAATATGATTGGGGATGGGGTAAATAGCATAATGGTTATGCAAACAGATTCTCATGCCTGAGGCTCTGAAGTCCCAGGTTCAACTCCCACCCCCTCACCATGAGCCAGAGCTGCTCTGGTAAAAAAAAAAAAAGGAATGAATATGATATTTATTCATATTTTGAGGACTTCTCAAGTTGAGAAGCAGACAGATCCACCCAACCTTAAAATGACTTAGTAAATTGCTTTTGAGGGTGCTGGATTCTAGCAATTCAGTGCTTCTTCAGCTCTGAAGATGGAGGCTTACCACCGCATTATACAAAAATTGTATTAAGGAGAAGCTCTCCTTAAAGGTCTGTACAGGAGCCTGGGTGGTATGGCAGTGGGTTAAGCGCACGTGACGCAAAGCGCAAGGACCAGCGGAAGGATCCCTGTTCGAGCCCCCAGCTCCCCACCTACAGGGGAGTCGCTTCATTGGCGGTGAAGCAGGTCTGCAGGTGTCTATCTTTCTCTCCCCCTCTCTGTCTTCCCCTCCTCTCTCCATTTCTCTCGGTCCTATCCAACAACAATGACAACAATAATAGTAACAACACCAATAAGCAACAAGGGCAACAAAGGGGAAAAATGGCCTCCAGGAGTGGTGGTTTCTTAGTGCAGGCACTGAGCCCCAGCGATAACCCTGGAGGCAAAAAAAAAAAAAAGGTATGTACACATGAGCAACAGGTATTTATAGGTCATTTCAAAGAGAGCTTTTTGGACTTAAACCAGGAACTCTTAATAGTGTGACTAAAGATCAGCAGCTGCCCTGTAAATTTATTTTTTTCCAATAAAATGGTTTGACAAAACAGTGAAAAACACTTTTTAAAAAATTATCTTTATTTTTTAAATTTTTTATTTATAAAAAGGAAACATTGACAAAACCATAGGATAAGAGGGATACAGCTTCCCACAGTTCCCCCCACCAGACCTCCATATACCATCCCCTCCACTGATAGTTTTCCTATTCTTTAACCATCTGGGAGTATGGACTAAAGGTCATTGTGGGATGCAGAAGGTTAAAGGTCTGGTTCTGTAATTGCTTCCCCGCTGAAACTGGATAGAGACAGCCAGGAATCAAGAGGGCTGAGGGTGATAGAAAGAGATAGATACCTGTAGCACTGTTTGTCATCCTGCAGGTGGGGACCGGGGCTTGAGGTCCTTGCACATTATAACATGTATGCTCAACCAGGTGTGCCACCACCTGGTCCTGATAATACATTTTTTAATAAGATTTTTGTACAGGTTTCAAAATATGCTTATATGTATCTATTGCAAATAAAATTTATAAGCAGCTTTTTGAAATAGTAAAGGAAATACAAAGAAAATATAGATTAGAGAATTCATATGTTTTAGTGACATACTAACAAGTAACATACAAGTATAGGAATACCAGAGTGTTCCAAAAAGAGGAAATCAGAGATTCACATCATACTTTTTCTAAAGCCATTTTTTTAAAATTTTGGATTAATAGTAGTTTACAAGATTGTAAGATAATATATAGCTTCACACTGCACCTACCACCCAAGTTCTGTGCCCTGCACTTTCCCAAAATTAACCAGCATAAAGACTCATCATATTTAAAATGTCAAAGATTACAGCTAAAGGGAGTGAGTGGACATAATCATCCTTTAGGACATAAATTTTTTTTAAGTTTTTTTCCTGTTTGTTATTTATTTATTTATTTAAGAAAGTAGACATTAACAAAATCATAGGATGGGGGGGGTACAACTCCACACAATTCCCGCCACCCAATCTCCATATCCCATACCCTCCCCAATAGCTTTCCCATTCTCTATCCCTCTGGGAGCATGGACCCAGGGTCGTTGTGGTCTTCTTGAACCCTAAGACAGCAGGAACCTCACATTTCCACTATAGAGCCTAAACTTCCCCCAGTCCTGGTCTAGGGTAGGGCCCACTTTCCCGTATGCTTCTCCCAATTCTTTTTTTTTTTTAAATATTTATTTTATTTATTTATTCCCTTTTGTTGCCCTTGTTGTTTTATTGTTGTAGTTTTTATTGTTGTTGTCGTTGTTGGATAGGACAGAGAGAAATGGAGAGAGGGAGGGGAAGACAGAGAGGAAGAGAGAAAGACACCTGCAGACCTGCTTCACCGCCTGTGAAGCGACTCCCCTGCAGGTGGGGAGCCGGGGTTCGAACCGGGATCCCCAACACTTCCTCTCCACTATTCCAACCTTTGGGTCCATGATTGCTCAACAATTTGTTTGGCTTTGTATGTTAACTCTCTTTTCAGCCACCAAGTTCCAGATTCCATTAGGATGCCGGCCAGGATTCCCTAGATTGAAGACCCTACCAATGCATCCTGGAGCTCTGCTTCCCCAGAGACTCACTCTACTAGGGAAAGAGAGAGGCAGACTGGGAGTATGGATCAAACAGTCAATGCCCATGTTCAGTGGGGAAGCAATTACAGAAGCCAGACCTTCCACCTTCTGTAACCCAGGACATAAATTTTTAAGCCTGAGGTTCCAGATCACAAGTTCACTTCTTAGCACTACCTTAATGCCAGAACTGAACAGTACTCTAGTACTCATTCCTTTCTCTTTCTCTCCCCACCACCTCCCTTTCCCTCCTCCTCTCTTTCTCTCTCTCCTTTTTTAAAATTTTAATTTATTTATAAAAAGGAAACATGGACAAAACCATAGGATAAGAGGGGTACAACTTCACACAATTCCCAACACCAGAACTCTGTATCCCATCCTCTCCCCCAATAGCTTTCCTATTGTTTAACCCTCTGGAAGTATGCACCCAAGATTATTGTGGGATGCATAAGGTGGAAGCTCTGGCTTCTGTAATTGCTTCCCTGCTGAACATGGGCATTGACAGGTCGATCCATACTCCCAGCCTGCCTCTCTCTTTCCCTAGTGGGGAAGGGTTCTGGGGAATTGGAGCTCCAGGACACATTGGTGGGGTTGTCTGTCCAGGGAAGTCTGGTCGCATTCTGCTAGCATCTGGAAACTGGTGGCTGAGAAGAGAGTTAACATATAAAGCTAAACAAATTGTTGACTAATCATGAACCTAAAGGCTGGAGTAGTGCAGATGAAGAGTTGGGGTAGGGGGTATCTCTATTCTGTAGATAGCTAGTAGGTATATTTTAGTTATATTGCAAAGGGCCTGTGGCTATACTAGTGGTTTTTTTTTTTTTCCTTGAGCCTGGAATCTGATATGCAGGTGGATCCAAGTTATTGTCTTGGGAGATGATTTCATGGCTGGAAACAGGACCAGAAAGCTGGATCAGGGAAGGGAGTAGCCCCCAAATATGAGAAAAGTGTATAAATACTGCTGACTGTAAACCCCATCGATTTGATGTGATCTGAGGCCCATATTCAGCTTAGGAGCCTATGTGACCTCTGCATCCCTGTAGATCTGAGTTCCTACTCATGTCATGAGTAGGAACATTCCAAGCTGCCCCAATATCAGGTCCCAACCCATCTTCCTCAGGTGTAACATAGAGTATGTTGTCCAGCCTCCCTTTGGAGGGTGGAACATTCTCTACCATTGTTGATCCATGTTGTGGGCAAGGTCCTATGGGGCCTACAAAGGGGTTTATTGTGATGTTCCTTATAGAGATGACCGGTAACAATGGAGAGCAGGATTTATTTGAGGTCTAGGCCCATCATGTCTGTTTGGGAATCTGAGGACTCCCCGAATAGGGTCCTAGCTTCTCTCCCTTTCTCTCTCTCTCTCTAGTAATAATCAAATACAAGAAAAATAAAGAATTAAGCCTTCACTTTCACAAAAAAAGGAATTGGTAAACTAAATTAAAAAAACACTGACAGTTACTTGAAGGAGATGGAGATGAACTATTATAAAAGGAAAGGGATGATGGTTTGATGGAGGGCTGTCCTTCACTGGCCAGTCTTCCAGGGTGAAAATAGTCATCTACCTAATAGTTGATCTGGCTCTACACCAGAAATTTCCATTTTGTGTTTTTTTGGGTGGGAGGCTGAATTTGTCATAAACCTCAGAACTATGTTTTTGAAAGAAAAATGAAAAGTCATATGAGAGTTCCCAGTGACTGTGATTAAGTTGTAAAAATCATCTTGAAAGCACTAATATTCTGACAAGTCCTCAGACTTTACTTATCTTGGTCTCCATGACTACTGTGATAGAATTTGCATTCAATTGTTATATTGATGATGTCATTCTTATCAAAGCAATGAACATTGGAAATGTTGTCCCCATGGTGTCAAGTATCTGTTAACATACTGAAAGAAAAATGTTTTTTAGGAAAATGTTTTTATCCCCTTCCCACGTACCACTGGAAGTTAAAACTAAATGTTATAATTCAGATTTAAATGAAGTATATCTTGAAGTCCAGATTAAGAATATTTCATCTTCAACTATTTTTATACAAAAGGTTTCCTTAGAGCTATCTGAAATGTACACTGGGGCAGAATTAAATATTGTCAGTCAAGCTGGAGAAGATGAGTGTACCTTTGGAACAAGAATGTTTTTACAGTCAATGGAAGGACGCCAGTATTTATACAACCTTCAGCTCAAGCAGGAATTTTCAGAAAAAGTTGGCACTATTAGTAGACAAACAGAACTGGGGAAATTAATTATACTATGGAAAAGAAATCTAGGTGAAATGGCAGTGCTACAGACAATCCAACTTGAAAGAGAATCTCTGGATTATGGAAATTTAAGGTTATCTTTGGAGGAAATCCCAGAAACTGTAATTCTAGAAAAGCCTTTTAATGTAACCTGCAAGATAACAAACTGCAGTGACAGGAAAATGAAATTGGTTTTGAGGATGAATGATACAGATTCTGTTCGTTGGTGTGGAACTTCAGAAAGGTACCTTGGAAAATTGTCTCCAAATTCATCTCTTTGCTTTTCCCTGACACTACTGTCCTTAAAAATGGGCCTGCAAAGTATTTCTGGAATATGTATAACAGACAAAGTATTAAGGAAATCCCATGTCTGTGATAATATTGCAAAAGTATTTGTAGTGTCATCGATACTTAAAATGAAAAGCTAAAGAAAATTTCCAATGTTATGCTTTATAGGGATTTTGACAAAAGCTTTTTATATGTTTGTTAGCATCAACATGATCAATTAACAGCAAATAAAAGATTATATTATTTTCATTTACTTCCCTTGAAACTTCAAATAAATGCCTTTAACAATTAAAATTTGATTTTAAAAAGAATAATTATTTATTTTCATCATACATGAAGTACTTTCAAATTCTTTTATTTATTTATTTTTTATTTATAAAAAGGAAACATTGACAAAACCATAGGATAAGAGAGGTACAACTCCACACAATTCCCACCATCAGAACTCCATATCCCCTCCCCTCCCCTGACAGATTTCCTATTCTTTATCCCGGTTCCATGGCTGCCAGTTCTTAGCAACATCGCCCCGCCAGATATTCGTCGGGATGCAGCATCATCTAAGTTCATTTCCCACGTCTATGCTCGACCGGACCTGCCAATATACTCGGATATCTTCGCCCACCCTGCTCAACGCTTGACGTCTCATCATCCAATCTGGTCCCCTACGCCTACACTGAACTTCTCTGTTCCAGACTCTTGGAAACAGAGTTGGCAGTCAGCTGAGGTAAAGAACAAACACCTCATCACAGACCCCTGCAAGCGTCAACCCGGCTTTGACCTAGCACGTTATGATTGGGCCCTCCTCAATCGCTATCGAACAGGCCATGGCCGGTGCTCTGCTATGTTCCATTGCTGAGGAGCCAGAGACGACCCGAACTGCCACTGCGGCTACAGACAGACTGTGACCCACATAGTCAATGACTGCCACCTCTCCAGATTCAAAGGAGGTCTCGAAACTTTACATCAGGCTCAACCTGACGCTGTTGACTGGCTACGGAAGAAGTGCAAACGCTAGAAGAAGAATCCCTCTGAGAGTATGGACCCAGGGTCATTATGGGATACAGAAGGTGGAAGCTCTGGCTTCTGTAATTGCTTCCCTGCTGAACATGGGCATTGGCAGGTCGAACTATACTCCCAGACCGCCTCTCTCTTTCCCTAGTGGGGCAGGGCTCTGGGGAAGCAGAGCTCCAGGACACGTTAGTGAGGTTGTTTGTCCAGGGAAGTCTGGCTGGCATCATGGTAGCATCTGAAACCTGGTGACTGAAAAGAGAGTTAACATATAAAGCCAAACAAGTTGTTGACTAATCATGAACATAAAGACTGGAATAGTGCAGATGAAGATTTGGGGTCTTCGTTTTGGAAAAAGCTAGTAGAACTACTTTAGGTATATTCCAAGGGGCTCATGACTTTACTAGTTTTTGTCTGTGCTTGACATCTAATATGTAGGTAGACCCAGGTTATTGTCTGGGGAGATGATGTCATGGCTTGAAAAAGGACCAGAAAGCTGGATCAGGGAAGAGAGTAGCTTCCTAATATGGGAAAGGGGTATAAATATTGTTGACTTTAAACCCTGTCAATTTGATCTGATCTGGGGCCCATATTCAGCTTAAGAGCCTATGTGGCCTCTGCATCCCTGTACATCTGAGCTCGCGTTCTGTAGTCATGAGTAGGAACATTCCAAGCTGCCCCAATTTCAGGACCCATCTTCCTTGGGTGGAGCATAGAGTATGTTGTCCATCCTCCCTTCAGAAGATGGAACATTTTCTACCGTTGTTGATCCAAGTTGAGGGCAAGGTCCTATGGGGGCCCACAAAGGGAGTCCAACACCATAGTGTTGTTCCTGATAGAGATGACTGGTAATATTGGAGAGAGGGATTTATTCAAGGTCTAGGCCCATCATGTCTGTTTGGGAATCTCAGGACTCCTCAACTACGGCCTCTGCTGATGGGGTGGCCTGATAGTGACTAAAGAGTCATCATTAAAGTATGCCAGTCTCTTGCCCTTATTCAACTTTTGCAGTCCTTGTTTTGATAAGGTTAGCTTTGGAGTGAGTGAGAGAACTGTAATAGGAAGTAGGTGAGGAGGGTATCTAAGTCTAAGTAGACACTATTTCATTATGAACTTGATACTGACTCACTGCAGACTATTGTGTATTTTTGTTTTCAGGTATATATTTTGCCCTAATTTATGGATACATGTAAACATATGCTCTATCTTACAGGACTTGGTCTATATCTAGGTTTTGGGACTTTGTTAGGAAGTGAACTTCCTGGAATGGAATTAGAGAATACTATGAAAGGAAGGGATTCACCCGAGTAATGAGGGTGAAGGGTTGACATTCCATGCCTGACGTCTCTGGACACAGTCTGAAGTGAAGCATGCTGAGGTGGTACTCATTGTGTTTGTTAGGTTGGGATCGGTGGATGCAGTATAATTTGGTATGAATTGAGAGAAGCATGTAGGAAAGTGAGCCCCACCCTAGAGGTTCCAGGACTGGAGGAAATATAGGCTCTATAGAGGAAGCGGGAGGTTCCTGTTGTCTTAGGGTTTAAGAAGGCCATAGATAGTTATTGCTATAATCATTTTATTTGGCAATTGGGCTAACTTTGAAAAATCCCTTTGTTAGGATTTGCTGTATCATACACAGCATCACCATAATTTATGTCCTTTGACATTATTTGTATATAGCTGTATCTTATAGAGTAATGTCACTGGTTGCTTCTGTTCTGTCTGGTTAAGCTTTTAAGAGAGTCAACATATCAAAGACTCAGCCTATGGTCTGTGCATTAGAAAGTTTGAGACATTCAATCAATTTTCCCTGCTCATATTAATCAAATAGTGATTTATGTGACTACAAATTAATAGGAGTTCACATAAACTCTATTCCCAACACCAAAAGACTGTGTCCCATCCCACCCTCCCCCTCCACCCATGAAGCCTAACTTCCGCCCTCACCCTCAACCCAGAGATTTTTACTTTGGTACCCTACTCCAAATTCATTCAAATCCTGCTTTGAGTTCACCTTTATGTTCTTCTTTCCCATCTTCTGTATATGAGTGGGATCATCTCATACTCGTCTTTGTCTTTCTGAATTAGCTCACTTAACACAATTCCTTCTCGCTTCATCCAAGATGGGTCAGAGAAGATGGGTTTATTGTTCTTCATAGCTGCATAATATTCCATTGTGTATATATACCACAGCTTTCTCAGCCATTCACCTGTTGTTGGGCACCTGGGTTGCTTCCAGGTTTTAGCTATTACAAATTGTGATGCTATGAACATAGGTGTACACATATCTTTTTGGTTGGGCATTATGGAGTCCTTGGGGTATATTCCTAGGTGAGGAATTACTGGGTCATATGGAAGGTCTATTCTAGCCTTGTGAGAGTAATTTCAAATTCTGTACTTACGTATTTCCTAATATCCATGACTACATTAAGATCATGACAAGGGTCTTTGGATTATTTTAGTATTTTAGTGAGGCCACTGCTATAAATGAATTTCCTCTTGACAATGTGTCCTGTAATCTTGCCTTTCCATAATCCTACCCTACTAAGGAAAGATAGAGACAGGCTTGGGGTATGGATTGACCTGCCAATGTCCATGTCTAGTGGAGATGGAGAAGCAATCACAGAAGCCAGACCTTCCACCTTCTGCACCCCATAAAATATTTTGGTCGATACTCCCAGAGGGATAAAGAATAGGAAACCTTCCAGTGGAGGAGATGGGACATGGAACTCTTGTGGTGGGGACTGTATGGAATTGTACCCCTGTTATCTTACAGTCTTGTCAATCATTGTTAAATCACTAATAAAAATTTAAAAAATGATTTTCCTGCAGAGGTTATTTGAATGTCCTAGTAGGAGAGCACAGCTGCTCCTATATTCTTAATCAAAGAATTGTCCATCTCTACTGGGGGAAGCTTATTCATTTCAATGGAGTGCAAGCTTGAGGAGGGATGTATGTGGAGTGGTGAAGGAGAAAAGAGGCACCTACCTAGGCAGACATATCAACCAAATCAACCCTGGTGATCAGTGGAATGACTTATGTCATACCCAGGTAGGATTTACATCCATTTAATTTGAAAGTATAGACTCAAAGATAGTAAGTCAGGCCCTAGTATAAAAAAATGATCATACCTAGAAAAAGTCAATATTTTAATTTAATTGAGTTAAATTATTTTTACATTGCACTGTTTTTATTTTTTATCAAATGTTATAATTTTAATATTAGTGATTTAATAGTGGCTTGAAAAGTTACAAGACTACCACCTATTAAATCACCATATCCCCACTGAAGTCCTATGCCCCACTCTCCCTTTGATAACCTCCACAGGTTTCACAAAATCTAAGAGATAGTTTGGCTATTATTTTTCACAAGTTTGTTTGCTTTATCTATCTATCTATCTATCTATCTACACACATATGTGTGTGTGTGTGTGAAAATATATAGTAGTTGCCTTTCAACTGGCACAATTATGTCTAATTCCATCCATTTTGTTCCAAGTGACATAGTCTAATATTTTTAATTGGGGTGATTAATGGTTTACAGTAAATACAGTTGTTGATCATGTGTAAAGTTTCCCAGTTTTCTGTAAAACATTCGCACACCCAGCCTAGGTCTTCCTCCACCATCATGCATCAGGACCTAAAAGGCCTTCCTCTGCCAGCGTCTGATCACAACAGTATTTCAAGAAATATCCATGCCATAAATTCTTCATTCAGTCATCTTTCCATAGAAAGTTAAGTTGATCCACGTTCTGGCTATGTTAAATAGTGAAGTTATACAATATAGAAGTGTGTATGTTCTTTTGAATCAGTATTTTTGTGTCCTTTGAATATATGCCTAGGAGGTATTGCTAGATCATAAATGATTTCTGTTTTTATTTGCTTAACCTCTCCGAGTTGCTTTCTTCAAGGACTGGACTAGATTGTATCCCTACCAATAGTGAACGGGAGATAAGTTTTCTCTACATCCTTGCAAGCACTTGTCATTCCTTGTTTTTGTGATGTAGGCCATTCTCATAGATGAGAGAGGTGCTTATTGCACTTCTCGAACAAGATATACCGAACATTTTTTCCTGTGGGTTATCTGTATGTCTTCTAAAGAGAAATGGTTATTCAGAATTTCTACCCATTTTTTAATATGTTGTTTTTGATCCGTATGATTTCTTTATGTACACTTTATTTTTAATGAATTAATTTATATATTGAATAGAGGCAGAGAAATTGAGAGGGAGGAGCAGACAGAGAGGGGGAGAGACAGACGAATACCTGCAGCCATGCTTTACCATTTGCAAAGCTTCCCTCCTCCAAGTAGAGTCTGGAGGCTTGAACCCGGGACCTTGGGTATTGTAATACAAGCACTCAACTGGATGCACTACCACCCAGTCCCTATGTACACTTTTATATAATTCCTTATCAGATATATGATGTGCAAATATTTTCTTTCAATTGTTAGGTTTATCATTGTGAAAGTTTATATTTAGGTGTAGAAACTATTTATTTATTTATTTATTTGCCTCCAGGGTTATCACTGGGGCTCAGTGCCTGCACTACGTATGTACTGCTTCTGACAGCCATCTTTTTCCCATTGTTGTTGTTGTTACTATTATTGTTGTTGTTGGATAAGACAGATAGAAACTGAGAGAGGAGGGGAAGAGAGAAAGGAGCAGAGAAAGACACCTGCAGACCTGCTTCACTGCTTGCGAAGCGACTCCCCCGCAGGTGGGGAGATGGGGCTCAAACCCGAATCCTTGTGCTGCACACTATGTGCACCTGACTCGGTGCGCTACCACCTGGTCCCAGTAGAAACTTTTTTTTTAATTAAAGCTGTGGCTTTGTCATAAATGACCTTTATTATGTTGAGGAATTGTCCTCTGACTTCCTGCTTATAGAGGGTCTTTTTCATAAACGAATGTTGGATCTTGTCAAATATTTTTTCAGCATCAGTTGATAAGATATTTACCTTTCTTTTTGTTGTTATGGTGGATTACATTGATTGATTTATGAATAATGAACCATTCCTGTTTCCCAGGGATGAACCCCATTTGGTCTTGGTGAACTATTCTCTTGATATATTGTTGAATTCAATTTGTAAGATTTTGTTCAGGATCAATTTGCCAATATTTTGTTCAGTATCTTTATATCAATACTCATCAGGGAATAGGTCTATATTTTTCTTTTTTGGTGGAATCTTTTCCTGCTTTGCAGATCAGATTGATGTTAGCCTCAAAGAACGTGACTGCGAGTGCCTGTCCCTATTCAATTTTTCTGGAAGAGTTTGAGGAGAATCATTGTTAGATTCTCTTAGAAAGTCTTATAGAATTCATTAGTAAAACCACTTGGACCTGTAATAATGTTCTTGGGGAGATGTTTTTATAAATTATTGATCCAATTTTTGTACTAGTAATTGGCTTGCTCAAGCTATCTACTTCCTCTTGGGGTAAGCTTGGCAAGTGGTATGATTCTAGGAATGCATCCATTTTGTCTAGGTTGTCTAACTTATTTGCATGGAGATGTTCATAATATTCATGTGTAATTATTTGTATTTCACCATTGTTGTTTGTAATTTCATCTCTCATTCCTGATTGTATCATAGATTTATCTCTTGTTCCTTTTTATTTATCCTTTTGAAGAACCAGTTCTTGGTTTCATTAATCTTTTGGGTTGTCTTTCTGGTTTCTATTTGACCGATGTCTACTCTGATTTTGACTATTTTCTTCCTCCTGCTGACATTTAGGTCTTTTATAGCTCCTTTTCTCATTGACTCAGTTGTGAGGTTAGATAGCTTACTTGAGATCTTTGCTGTTTGTTAGTATGAGCCTGTAATTGCTATAAACTTCCCATTTAGGACAACAACTTCAAAGTCTGGTAGGTGATCTCTTAATTTTCATTTTCTTCAATTGTTATTTTTTATTTCTTCAGAGACCCAGGTGTTATTTAGAAGCATGTTGTTTAGCTTCCATGTTGTGCGTATATTTTGTATCTTGTGGTTTGTATTATTGGCTTGGGATAGCTTGTTCCAGTCTTTCATTTAGGTGTTTCCTAGAGTCATAGAATAGATGAATCTTGCTGTTTAATCTGTTCAGTCACAGTGAATCTTTTGATTAGTAGTTTAAAGCTGTTTACATTTTGGGTGATTATTGATAAATGTGATTTACTTATGGCCATTCATATTTCTGTTTTGAGCTGGTTTTATGTTCTTGTTGATACTTTTGCTGTTTTTTTCTGCTTGTTACTTTGTGTGGATGGTTTTCCATGATGGTCTTGCCTACTACATATATATTTCCTGTTTTCCAGTGCTATATTTTTTCTTGTGGCTACTGTGAGTATAGTGTCTAACTTACAATATCTACAATAGTCTTTCTTACGTAGGTTTTGGTTCACCAACATTTGGTTGTATTGCTTTATCCATTATTTCCTTTCTTGTGTCTATATTTTCCCCTGTTGTTTTTTTTTCCTGATTCTATTCTACTACTGATCATATCATTAAAAGTTGAAATTCCATTGCTGCTTCTTCACATGTGAAGCTCCTCATTGTAATTCTTCCAAGATAGGGTTGGTAGTAGCAAATTCCTTCAGTTTCTGAATTTTTTTTCCATTTTGTTGCCCTTGTTGTTTTTCATTATTGTTGTAGTTATTGTTGTTGTTATTGATGTTGTTGTTGTTAGATAGGACAGAGAGAAATGGAGAGAGGAGGGGAAGACAGAGATGGGGGAGAGAAAGACAGACACCTGCAGACCTGCTTCACTGCCTGTGAAGCGACTCCCCTGTAGGTGGGGAGCCGGGGGCTCGAACTGGGATCCTTAAGCCGGTCCTTGCACTTTGCGTGCCCCCTGCGCTTAACCCGCTGTGCTATCTATCGCCCGACTCCTAGTTTCTGAATTTTTGAAAAGATTTTTACTTCTTCCTCATACACGATGGGTGTATATCAGCATATAGTATTAACAGCTGGAATTATTTTCTTTTAGTACTTTGAATATGTCATTCCACTTTCTCCTTGCCTGTAAGGTTTGCCATGAGAAATTTGATGAATGTCTGACAGTTTTACCTTTGTATGTCAGTGTTTTCTTTTCCCTGGCAACCTGAAATATTATTTTCTTGTTCTTGCTTTTGGATAGTTTCACTATGATTTGTCTTGTGTATTATTTTGGATTTAGGCACTTTGGTGTTCAGCTCCCTGATTGTCTGTTTCAACATTGTCCTGATGTGGAAAATGTTCTGCTATAACTTCTTTAAATGTGCTCTCTGCTCCTCTCTCTCTCTCTCTCTATCTCTTCTTTCTTCTAACTCTCACATTCAGATGTCTGATAGATACTGCTATATCACAGAGAAGTGCTTCTATTTCCCAAACCTTTTTTCTCCAACAGCTTTAAATTCACAGTTTGTTAGTTTTGTCTTCTAGTGCTGATATTCTCTCCTCAACCTGACTTAGTCTAGACTGGGACCACCTCCTGACCCTGAACTATCTTTAAGATTTCTTTCACACCATGCATCTCTTTTTGGAGTTTTTTTTTTTCTTTCCTACTGTGTTTTGTAATTCTTTGGTGAAATGATCTCTGAGCTCTTGAATTTGTGTCTCTATGTTAAGTTTAATTTCTTGAATTGTCTTCATACTGAGTTTTCTGAATCCTACCTCTGTCATTTTTTTTTTCTAGATCTGTGTCTGATGATTTTCAGGAATCAATGAACTTATTTTTAAAATTTTTTGACTGAGAGATTAATGGGTTACAGTCAACAGTAAAATACAATAGTTTATACATGCATAGCATTTCCACATAACAATCCAGCTCCCACTAGGTCCTCCTCTGCCATCATGTTTCAGGACCTGAACTCTCCCCCCCAACCCCAAAGTCTTTTGCTTTGGTGTAATACACCAACTCCATCCAGTCCAAGTTCTGCTTAGAGTTTTCCCTTCTGATCTTGTTTTTTAACTTCTGTCTATGAGTGAGATCGTCCCATATTCATCCTTTTGTTTCTGATTTATCTCACTTAGTATGATATCTTCAAGCACCATCCAAGATGGGGTAAAGAAGGTGAATTCACCATGAACCTGAGACTTTGGAGCCTCAGGAATAAGGGTCTCTTTGCATAACCATTGTGCCATCTACCCCAGTTCACATTTCTCAATTTTCCACATAACAATTCACCGCCCCCCACAGGTCCTCCTCTGCCATCATGTTCCAGGACCTGAACATTTCCCCTCATTTCAGAGTCCTTTACTTTAGTGCAATATACCAGACCTAGTCCATGATCTGCTTTGTGATTATTGTTCAACTTTTTAATTTTGTAATTAGATTCATTTCACAGAGGATGCCTTTAAAATTTAGATGGAAGAGAGTTCTGCCAATATTTTCTTCTAAGTATTTGATAGTTTCTGACCTAACATCCAAGGTGTGTTAAAATCCCCCTACTATTACTGTGTTGCTATCAATATATTGCTGTAGCCCTTTCAGTAGATTTTTTTAGACTTTCTTTTTTAAATTTTATTTAATTTTTTATTTATAAAAAGGAAACATTGACAAAACCATAGGATAAGAGGGGTACAACTCCACACAGTTTCCACCACCAGAACTTCGTATCCCATACCCTCCCCTGATAGCTTTCCTATTCTTTATCCCTCTGGGAGTATGGACCCAAGGTCATTGTGGGATGCAAAAGGTGGAAAGTCTGACTTCTGTAATTGCTTCCCCGATGAACATGGGCGTTGACAGGTCGATCCATACTCCCAGCCTGCCTCTCTCTTTCCCTAGTAGGGTGGGGTTCTGGGGAAGCAGAGCTCCAGGACACATTAGTGGGGTTGTCTGTCCAGGGAAGTCTGGTCGGCATCGCGCTAGCATCTGGAACCTGGTGGCTGAAAAGAGAGTTAACATACAAAGCCATACAACTTGTTGACCAATCATGGACCTAAAGGCTGGAATAGTGCAAATGAAGAGTTGGGGGTAATCCATTTTGTAGATAGCTAGTAGGCATATTTTAGTTATATTCCAAAGGGCCTGTGGTTATACTAGTTTTTTTATTTTCCCTGAGCCTTCCATCTGATATGCAGGTGGATCCAAGTTATTGTCTGGGAGAGATGATTTCATGGCTGGAAAAGGACCAGAGAGCTGGCTCAGGGAAGAGAGTAGCTCTCAAATATGGGAAAGGGGTATAAATATTGTTGACTGTCAGTAGATGTTTGATGTATTTAGGTGGCCTCTCTTTGAGTGCATAGATGTTAATAATCATTAAAAACTCTTGATTGACTGATCCTCTGATCATTAAGTAATGTCCATCCCTATCTTTTCAAATTTTATATATTATAAGGTCTATCATATCGGACTGAGAATAGCTGTTTCTGCCCCTTTTTGTGGTTCCTTGGCTTGTATGGTAGTTTTCTATCCTTTCACTTTGAGTCTGTGTTTGTCTTGTTGTGTTAGGGGATTCCTGCAGACAATATATGGTTGAGTTGTGTTTTCTGATCCATCTTCCTACTCTGTGCATTTTAATAGGTGAATTCAGGCCATTGACATTTATTGATATTATAGATTGAAGATATTTTAATGCCATTATTCTAAAATTTTAGAGTGTTCTGATATATGGCATGTTTATGATGATGTGATTGTTCATAAGAGACCTTTCAGGGGAGTCGGGTGATAGCACAGTGGCTTAAGTGCACGTGGTGTGAAATGCAAGGATTGGTGTAAGGATCCCAGTCCAAGACCCCGACTCCCCACTTGCAGGGGTGTCACTTCACAGGCGGTGAAGCAGATCTGCAGGTATCTATCTTTCTCTCCCTCTGTCTTCCCCTCCTCTCTCCATTTCTCTCTGTCCTATCTAACAATGATGACATCAGTAACCACAACAACAATAAAAAGGACAACAAAAGGGAAAATAAATAAGTATAAAAATTATTTAAAAAATAGAGAACTTTCTGAACTTCTTGCAGGGCAGGCTTGATGATAGTTGATTCCTTAAACTGTTGTTTGTCTGAGAAGGTTTTTATGCCTCCATCTAGTTTGAATGACAGTCTATCAGGATACAGTAGTCTTGGCTGAAAACCTTTCTCACTGAGCACTCGATAGATATCTTGCCATTCTCTTCTGGCCTTTAGTTTTTTTGTGGAGAAATCATTTGGGTTTTCCTTTCTTTATCCTTATTCCTTTTCATTCTAAGTATGATGTGTCTTGGTGTCTTTAAGTCTGGGTTAATTCTGTTTGGGACCTTCTGAGCTTCTTGAACTTTTATGTTGTCTAGACTAGGGAAGTTCTCAGCTATTATGTCCTGTAGAATGCTTTCTTCCCCCTCCTTCTCTTTATTCCTCTGGCAAGCCAATAATGCACATATTACTTCTTTTGAAGTCATCCCATATGTCCCTATTGTTGTTTCCAGTATCTCTTAATCTCTTTTTTGACATCTCTTACTTCTTTCTTAGTTTTCTCTAATTCATCCTCAGTCTTGCTAATTCTGTTCTCTGCTTTACTTATTCTATTATCTCTCCCCTCTGTTAGTTTCTGTAGTTCAGCTGTTTTGTTACCGTGTTCTGATACTGTTTTAGCTTGTTCAGCTAGTTGTGCTCTTAGCTTAGCTATTTCAGCTTACAGCTGTCTAATCACCCCAAGATAGTCTTTTCTTTCAGAGTTCTATCTGCTGTTTCCCCATTTCTGATATTTCTTTCAAACTGTTTCCTCACTCCTGTAATTAATGCCTCAATTAGTGTTTCGATCTTGTCCTCATTCTTATGTATGTCTACCTTGGGGGGGGGGGCTTTTGTCCAGGTTCATTTCTCCATTGTTTCTTTTTGTTTTAACCATTGTATATGGTGTGTTATGAAGTCCCTCTCTCAGTATTTTTCAATCCACTAATCACTCTTGTCTGGATTGACCTGTGTCTAAGTAAGGTACTTAAAGAGTTCACAGTTATGGAAATTAACAGTTATTTCAATGTTGTCTCAATCCCTGAGTTGAGACATGGTGGCTGTTAAACCCTCTTTTGTTCTTAATCTTCTCTGTAGGCTATGGGAGAGTGGGGGCTTTTTAACTATAAGTATATATTTTTTAACTTAATTACTCACCCTACCCTGTGAGTTCCCAAAGTATTCCAAGTCTTGTCTTATTGTGTTCTTAGGTGATCTTCTTTGTTATTCTTAGTTGACCAGGGAAAGGAGAGAGACACAGGTGCTCCACAGTATGAATCTTATGCCTGTTCACCATGATTACAACTTCTCCTGGTATCTATACACATGGAGATCCATGTGTATAGATACCAGGAGAAGTTGCAATCATGGTCCTTGGGGACAAGAGCAGACCCTGAGAAAAGAGAGTTGCAGCCGAGGCCGCAGGAAGAGAGATGCCAGAACATCAGTGGATTTTTAAGTTTGAAGACTTAGTGTGGCTTCTGTTGTTGAGCCAGTAGGTGACACTGTGGTTACAGTGTTGGATTTCTCTGTTTATATATTGTTGTAGTGCAGGGGGAAGGGAGATTTTATCACATGTCACCAGGTCATTTTAGTGCCTGTATTGTCAAAATATTATTATTGTTCCTATGTTTCCAGCTGTTTTGGGGGTGGGGGGCTATACTTGCTTCCCTGATATTGAAGAAGTTTGTCATGCATTATCTCAACAAAGAATTGAGGAAAGAACATGATTTTCAGGAATTTTAAATTTTATTAGGGAAAATTGAGAGCATGCGAGAGAGAGAGAGAGAGAGAGAGAATCTCACAGATCTAGCTTTTAATATCCAAGCCCTGCCTCCACCTTTCCAAGCCACACTTGTCACCACTCCCATCCTCCCATCCCATCCTTCCAGGTATCTCCTGCCCCTCAATATAGCCTCAGAGAAGTAATAATGTGGGACAATTACATTCTCTTTTTCTCAGAGAACAAGCAATGTTATTTTCTTAGCTGCATGCTGGGCCTCAGCATCTTCCTCACCCCTTTTTCTATCCACTGACCACATTACTTCACCTACTTGTGGCTGAGTTTCTTAATACACCTCAGTTCTAATTTGATAAATTTTCAGGTGATTTTTAAAATTGTTTTATGTAGTTGATCAGGGGAGCAAAGTGCAGTAGCTGCTACTCCCTGTGCTTATCACCGGAAGTTGGCCAGGATTTATTCTCCTATTTGCCTTCTGGGGTCTGAGAAGGCTGCAGTGCTTTAGTTCTCATACAGATTTTTCTCATAACACTTGTGAGTTCTTGTAGGCAGTTCAATATCCTGTTGCCCCTGAGTTCACAGTTCAGGCAACCAGATGCATTTTTTTTTTCTGCCACAACAATGTGTTATTCTGTATAACTCCTGAAATGCTACCATCTGTCACTTAGTATGGCTTCTTAAATCCTGAGAATCTATCCCTTACCCTTTTACCATTTAGTGACCACATGAACTTGCACCCACCCAAGGTTAAATGAATTTCTTGAGAAATCTCAGTTGTAATTTGAAACATTTCAGGTGATTTTTTTTGTTGTTGCTTTAACTAGTTGATCAGGGGAGTGATGTTAGGCAGCTATATCTCCATGGCCACACCTCTAGAAGTTTCTCAATATGATTTTATTTTGTATTTCTCTAATGATTAGTGAGGTGCAATATTCCCTCATAGGTCTGTGGTAGCTGCGTATCTCCTTAGAAAACTGTCTATTCATAAATTTTTCCCACCATTTTATTGAATTCTTCCCTTTTGTTTTGGTTGATATTTATTTATTTATTTATTTATTTATTTATTTTTGTCTCCAGGGTTATTGCTGGGGGCTCAGTGCCTGCACTATGAATCCACTGCTCCTGGCAGATATTTTTTCCATTTTGTTATATAGAACAGAGAGAAATTGAGAGAGGAGGGGAAGATAGAGAGGAGGAAAGATAGAAACCTGCAGACCTGCTTCACCATTTGTGAAGCAACCTCCTTGCAGGTGTGGAGCAGTGGTCTCGAACCAGGATCTTGCACAGGTCCTTGTGCTTCTTACTATGTGATTTAGGTGGTTTTTATAGATGTTTGATATCAATTGTTAGATGTGTGAACTGCAAATATCTTCTCCAAGTTGTTGAGTTGACTGTTAATCCTTGTGGATTTTCCTCTTGATGTGTAGAAACTTTTAAGTTTGATGTAGTCCTATTTATTTAATTGTGCTTTTGTTTCATTTGTCCATAGGGATGAGTCTCCAAATAGATATTTGATGCTAAGCTCTTGAAGTATTTCACTGATATTCTCTTTTATGTATCTTTTTTTTAACCAGAGCACTGCTCAGCTCTGGTTTATGGTGTAGGAGATTGAACCTGGGATTTAGGAGCCTCAGGCATGAGAGTCTCTTTGCATAACTATTATGCTATATACTCTCCATGCTCTCTTTCATGTATTTTATAGTTTCAGTTCTAATCTCCAGGTCTTTCGATCTGATTTTGGTTCATGGTGTTAAGTGGTGTTCTAGTTTCACTTTTCTACATGTCACTGTTCAGTTTTGCCAGCACTATTTGTTGAAGAGCCATGCTTTCCCCCATTATATAGTTTTAGTCCCTTTATTGCATATGAGGATGTGATATATATATGTGAATCTAGCTTTATACGCTCTATCTTGTTCCATTATCCTGGTGTCCACTTTCGTTTCAGTACAACACTGTTTTAAATACTTTTGCTTGGTAGTTTATTTTATCTTTTAGGTGAATCATCTTTGCTTATTTTTAATGTTGGCCCAAGGCAAAAATCACAATCTGCAGACATAATCTGAATAATAGTAGTGTAGAAGGCAATGAGATAATGTAACCCTTGGAGACTGCACTGTTGTGGCTCCCAGGAATTATATCATATACATAATAATGTTCCTAAAACTGCACCTGCATGCCATGAACGTAAGTGGAATCCTTGTTCTCTGGACAACACCTTCTCAGAAGAAGGGCTTACCTACTCTTTAATGCTTTCCAGGTTTGCCTGGGATCCACCTCCAGCCCTGAGTTCAGAAACATGAGTGGCTTTCCTGAAGTGAAGGGACATTGCTTTGTAGTTTACTGAAGTTGGAGAGTATGATGCTTCCATTTTTCTTTGTTTTCCTCAGGAGTACTTTGGTTATTCATGGTTTTTTTTTTAATCGTTCCACACAAATCTTTGGACAAGATATTAAATTTCCTTGAAATATATGATTGGGATTCTGATAGGAATTGCATTGAATATATACACCGCTTTTGGTAGATTAGTCAGTTTAATGATTCTTATTTTTCCATATCATGAATATGGAATGTTCTTCCATTTACTTGTGTTGCCCTCTATGTATTTTAACAATGTCCTATATATTTCATTGTAAAATTTTTCACCTCCTTAATTATATTTACTCCCAGATGGTTTTTTTCCCCTTTTTTGGTTCAATTGTAAATATGATTGCTTCCTTCAATTCTCTTTCCTCTAAGTTATCATTTATGTATAGAAATGTCACAGACTTATGAGTATTAGTTTTGTGTCTTGGTACTTTCCTGAATTTATCAATGGTTATGAACAGTTTTTTTTATTGTTGTTGTTTTTGCTAAAGTTCCTAGAGTTCTCTAACTGATGTTATCATGTCTTCTGCAAATAATGATTGTTATAGAGGTTTTCTAATTCTAGATTTCCTAATATTTGTTGCTAGTAGAAATTCCATTGATTTTTACCTAAAGGCTCCATGTTTACAAAACATGTCTGGTTGATTGTTAGCAGGTGTCCAGTAAGTAAAGCTTCAGGCACTCCAGTTTTGTTACAACTCCCTCTCCCTTAAGGTAAAAATATAGTGTCAGAGTTATAATGGCAGCTCACAGGCCTTGAGATTATGCAAAATGCATATCTGTAACTCCACCTGTGGCTATTTCCCTGAAGGGTTTGGCATTTGTGCACAATAAAGTGATCTGAATATTTGTTGAGGCATTACAAAATTGTGTCTGCAGGATTTTGGTGGTGGGAATGGTGTTTATGTACACTCCTATCAATTTGTAGTCATATAAATCACTGTGTAATTAATATCAGAGGCAAAAAATTGATTGTCTTAAACTATTTAAATCACAAACTGAGTCTTTTTAATACATAGGCTGAGTCTTTCATATGTTGACTCTCTTAAAAACTTAGACCAGGGAGAACAGAAGCAACCGGTGGCACAGCTATATGCAAATAATGTCAAAGGACATAAATTATGGTGATGGTGTGTATGATACAGCAAATCCTAACAAAGGGATTTTTCAAAGTTAACCCAATCGCCAAATAATGTGATTATAGTAATAACTATGTACTGTCTTCTTAAACCCTAAGACAGCAGGATCTTCCTGCTTTCTTTTTAGAGCCTATATTTCCCCCAGTCCTGGAACCTCGAGGGTGGGGCTCACTTTCCTGCATGCTTCTCTCAATTCATACCAAATGATATTTCATCTGCCAATCCCCACCTAATCAACACAATGAGTACCACCTCAGCATGTTTCACTTCAGACTGTGTCCAGAGACATCAGGCATGGAATGTCAACCCTTCACCCTCATTACTCGGGTGAGACCTTTCCTTTCATAGGATTCTCAAATTCCATTCCAGGAGGTTCACTTCCTAACAAAATCCCAAAACCTAAATATAGACCAGGTCCCATAAGTTAGAGCATATGTTTGCATGTATCCATCAATTAAGGCAAAATATATGCCTGAAAGCAAAAAAAAAAAAAAAGCACAATAGTCTGTAGTGAGTCAGTATAAAGTTCACAATGAAGTAGTGTCTACTTAGACTTAGATACCCTCCTCACCTACTTCCTATTACAGTTCTCTCACTCACTCCAAAGCTAACCTCATCAAAGCAATGACTGCAAAAGCTGAATAAAGGGCAAGAGACTGGCATACTTTAACAAGATGACTCTTTAGTCACTATCAGGCCACTCCATCAGCTGGGGCCCTAATCTGGGAGTCCTGAGATTCCCAAACAGACATGAATGGCCTAGACCTCCAATTAATCCTTCTCTCCATTGTTATAGGTCATTCCTATCAGGAACAGCACAATAGACACCTTTGTGGGCCCCCATAGGACCTTGCCCTCAACTTGGATCAACAATGGTATAAAATGTTCCATCCTCTGAAGGGAGGATGGACAACATACTCTATGCTACACCTGAGGAAGATGGGTCCTGATATTGGGGCAGCTTGGAATGTTCCTAATCATGACCACAGAATATGAGCTCAGATCTACAGGGATGCAGAGGTCACATAGGCTCCTAAGCTGAATATGGGCCCCAGATTACATCAAATTGATGGGGTTTACAGTCAACAGTATTTATACACCTTTCCCATATTTGGGATCTATTCTTTTCCCTAATCCAGCTTTCTGGTCCTTCTTCCAGCCGTGACATCACCTCCCCAAACAACAACTTGGATACACTTGCATATCAGATTTCAGGCTCAAGCAAACAAACAAATAAAAAACCACTAGTATAGCCATAGGCCCTTTGGAATATAACTAAAATATGCCTACTAGCTATCTAAAAAATGGATTACCCCCAACTCTTTATCTTCGCTATTCCAGCCTTTAATTTCATGATTGATCAACAATTTGTTTGGCCTTGTACCTTAACTCTCTTGTCAACCACCAGGCTCCAGATGCTAGCATGATAGCAACCAGACTTCCCTGGGCAGAGAACCCCACCAATGTGTCCTGGAGCTCTGCTTTCCCAGAGCCCTTCCCCACTGAGGAAAGAGAGAGATAAGCTGGGAGTATGGATCGAACTGTCAATGCCCATGTTCAGTGGGGAAGCAATTACAGAAGCCAGACCTTCCACCTTCTGCACCCCATAATGACCTTGGGTCCATACTCCCAGAGAGTTAAAGAATAGGAAAGCTATCAGGGATACAGAGTTCTGGTGGTGGGAATTGTGTGAAGTTGTACATTTCTTATCCTGTGGTTTAGTCAATGTTTCCTTTTTATAAATAAAAAAATTTTTAAAAAAGAAACTTATGTCTGACATTCAGAGAAAGACTATTGTAAACAAAGTTTAACACATTATTTATGTCTCCCATACCTTGAAAGTAATTTGTACTTTGACAATTGTTCCTATTTTTTACCAAAAAGCATCTGTGATCTTCCTGTTCCTATTGATGTTCTTATGTCAATAAGTACTCTGCCTTGAGTTCTGATCACTGGCACACCTGACATTCTCCTGCCTCGAGATATCTACGCACTGTCCCTCCAGAATCTTAAGATAAACTATGAAGTGACTGAAGTTATTTTTAATTAACCCCAAGAATATTGGAAATCAGGGTCCTGGCATCTGACTAAGGTTCTCCTACCCAAGTATTAGCCATAAATATTAGTTTAATTTCATTTCTAATATGAATTCTTCTGATATCTCTTTCTTGCCTGATTGCAATGACAAGGACTTCTAGAAGTATATTGAGAGTAGATACCCAGATTGTTTAGTTCTAGTTTTTAGAGGGAAAGCCTTCACTTTTTCTCCATTGAGTATGATTGTTAGCTGTGGCTTATTACATATTACCTTGTATATAATCTGATAAAAATAAAAGGACTTTTCTTTCTACTCCCAGTTTCTTAAGGTTCTTTATCATAAATAGGTGCTGAATCTTATCAAATGCTTTTTAAAGCATCACCATGTGATTTTTTGTATTATCTTTATTTATTGGATAGAGACAGTCAGAAATCGAGAGAAAAGGAGAGAGAGGGAGAGAAACAGAGAGACACCTGCAGCCCTACTTCACCACTAGCAAAGATTTCCCCCTGCACGTGAGGATGACCATGTGATTTTTATCTTTCTTTTTGTTGATGTGGTATAATACATTGGTTGATTAACAGATGTTGAGCCATCTCTGCTTCTTAGGAACAAACCCAACTTGTTTTTTTGTAGCTTATTTTCTTTATATGTTGCTGGAATTGATCAGCTAAGATTTTGTTGAGGCTGACTGCATCAATATCCATTAAGGATATAGTTTTATACTTTTTTTTGTAAATTGCTTTTCTGCTTTAGGGATCAGAGTGATATTAACCTTTTAAACTGTATTATGGAGTATTCCCCTACTCTTCACATTTATGGAGAGTTTGATAAGAATCAGTGTTAAGTCTTCTTTGAATATCTTATAGAACTCAAACTCATTGAGGAGGATTTTTGGTTACTGCTTCAGTTTTTTTTATGCCTTTTTGTTTTAATTTTTAAAAAACATTTATTTATTCCCTTCTGTTGCCCTTGTTTTATTGTTGTAGATATTATTGATGTCATTGTTGTTGGATAGGACAGAGAGAAATGTGGAGAGGAGGGGAAGACAGCGGGAGAGAGAAAGATAGACACCTGTAGACCTGCTTCACCGCTTGTGAAGCAACTCCCCTGCAGGTGGTGAGCCGGGGACTCGAACCGGGATCCTTAATGCTGGTCCTTGTGCTTGGCCCCACCTATGCTTAACTTGGATGCTACCGTCCTACTCCCACTGCTTCAGTTTTTGTACTAATAATTTTCTGTTCAGTATGTTTCCTTCCTTCTATGTCAAGTTTAACAGTTTTTAAAATATGTCCACTTATTCTAGGTTGTTAAATTTATTTGCATATAGGTGTTTATAATGGTCATATATGATCTTTTTACCCCAGTATCATCAATTGTAATTTCAGCTCTTTCATTTCTTATTGATTTTTACCATAGCTTTCTCTCTCTTTCTCTTGGTGAGTCTAGCAAGTGGTTTATCTATTTTATTTACGCTTTTAAATAACCAGCTCTTGGTTTCAATTTCTCTGATGAAACTCTTGCCTCCTCTCACATCCCCTCCCTCCTCTCCTCTCCTCTTCCCTTCCCCTCTCCTTTTCTACCCTTCCATGCCATCTGATGATGGGCATTTAGGCTGTTTCCACTCTTTGGCTATTGGGAATGATGCAGCTATGAACATAGGGGTGCTTATGTCCCTTCAAATTAGTGTTTGGGATAAATGTGTAAGAACGATTTTTCTGTATTATAAGGTTATTACATTTTTATTTTTTAAGGACTCTCTGTACAGTCTTCCAGTGGGGCTACTCCAGTTTGCATTCTCACCAGCAGTGTAGCAGAGTTCCCTTTTATCCACAACCTCTCCAGCACCTGTCATTTCCTGGTTTGTTGATGGAAGCCATTCTTTCAGGTATGTAGTTTTAATTTGCATTTCTTTAGTGGTAATTAAAATGGAGTGTTTTGGGAGTTGGGCGGTAGCGCAGCGGGTTATACGCAGGTGTTGCAAAGCACAAGGACCAGCATAAGGATCCTGGTTCGGTTCGAGCTCCTGGCTCCCCACCTGCAGGGGAGTTGCTTCACAAGTGGTGAAGCAAGTCTGCAGGTATCTATCTTTCTCTCCCCCTCTGTCTTCCCCTCCTCTCTCCATTTCTCTCTGTCTTATCCAACAACAATGACAACAATAATAACTATAACAATAAAACAACAAGAGCAACAAAAGGGAATAAATAAATATTTAAAAAAAAGAAAAGAAAAAATTGGAACATTTCTTCATGTGTCTGTGGGCCATATGTATCTCTTCTTTATGAAATTGTTTAGTTATTTGTTCCACTTTTTATTGGGTTACGTTTGCTTCTTTTGTAGATTTGTACCAATTCTGTACAGATGTTTGATATCAGTTGTTCGTCTGATTTGTAATATGCAAATATTTTCTTCCACTTAATGAGTTGCCTGGTTATCCTTGTATAGTTCACTTTTGATGTGTAGAAAATTTTTAGTTTCATGTAATCCCATTTATTTACTTGTTTTCATTTCCCATGTCCAAGTGGTTGAGTCTCCAAATACATCTTTGATGTGAAGGTCCTGCAAAGGTTTCTACAAATTTTAGAGCTCCTGGTCTAATATCTAGATTTTTAACCCATTTTGATTTAGCCTTGGTGTATGGTGTTAGCTGGTGGTTCACTTTTCTACTTGTGTCACTTTGAGTTTCTCTTTGCCTTTTGTTCTGTGTGTGTTTCCTAGAGACATAGAATAGATGAATCTTGTTCTTTAATCCATGTAGTTATGCTGTGTCTCTTGACAAATGAATTTAGACTAGTCACATTTACAGTGATTTAATTGATAGATATGCTTCACTTACAGATATTCTGGTTTTTGTTTTGAGGTTGCTTTAATTTTTTGTTGATTCTTTCCCAATTTACTTATGTTATTTCCTATAATGGGTTTCTTTGATCATTGTCTCACTAATTTCAATATTACTTTCTAAGGTTCTCTTCCAAATTCAGATTGTGGTTACCATAAGTGCTATATCTAACTTAATACATCTAAAACAGTCTTTTTAAAGTTGGTTTTGATTTGCTGTCACTTGAGTCCACTGCTGTGTCCATTTTATCCCTGCCCTTTGCTATTTCATTGTTTTCTTTTATTGCTGTTTTGTTTGTGGCTTTATTCTACTACTGGTTACTTCACTTTGAATGTGCATTCCTTTGCTTTTTCTTTTCTTGTGGGGCTCTGTTCAGTAATTTTTGCAAGGTGGGACTGTCAGTGGCAAATTCTTTTAGTTTTTGTATGTTTGTAAAGACTTTTATTTCTCCCTCATATTTGAAGGATACCTTTTCAGAGCAAAGTTATCTATGTCTGGAAATTCAAATTCACATATTTGATTACTTTGAATATATCATTCCACTCTCTCCTTGTCTCTAGACTTTGTAATGAAAGGCTGATAGTCTTATACTTGTATATTACTTCCTTCCTTACTATAGAAGCCTGCAATTTTTTCTTTGCAATTGAAATATGATAGTTTTATTATAATTTTTTTTGGTGTTGATTGTTTTGGAATGAGGAACTTGGTTGTTTGCTTATTTTTCTGGATTTCTATGTTTTTTTTAATTTATAAAAAGGAAAAATTGACAAAACCATAGGATAAGAGGGCTACAACTCCATATAATTCCCACCAAGAGAACTCTGTATCCCATCCCCTCACCGATAGCTTTACTATTCTTTAACTCTCTGGGAGTATGGACCCAAGGTCATTGTGGGATGCAGAAGGTGGAAGCTCTGGCTTCTGTAGTTGCTTCCCCACTGAACATGGGAGTTGACAGGTTGATCCATAATCCCATCCTGCCTCTCTCTTTCCCTAGTAGAGTGGGGCTCTGGGGAAGCGGAGCTTCAGGACACATTGGTGGAGTTGTCTGTCCAGGGAAGTCTGGTTGACATCCTGCTAGCATCTGGAACCTGGTGGCTAAAAAGAGAGTTAAGAGCAGTCGGGAGAACTCTCACAAGGCTAGGCATAGACCTTCCATATGACCCAGTAATTCCTCTCCTGGGGATATACCCCAAGGATTCCATAATGCCCAACCAAAAAGATATGTGTACATCTATGTTCATAGCAGCACAATTCATGATAGCTAAAATCTGGAAGGAACCCAGGTGCCCAACAGCAAATGAGTGGCTGAGAAAGCTGTGGTACATATACACAATGGAATACTATGCAGCTATTAAAAACAATGAGCCCACCTTATCTGACCCATCTTGGACAGAGCTAGAAGGAATTATGTTAAGTCAGCTAAGTCAGAAAGATAAAGATGAGTATGGGATGTCCCCACTCATGAACAGAAGTTGAGAAAGAAGAACAGAAAGGGAAACTAAAAGCAGGATCTGATTAAATCGAGAGCAGGGCACCAATGTAAAAACACTGTGGTGAAGGGGAGGGTGGCCATTGGGCTTCCTGGTGCAGCGGGGGTGGGGTAGGGGGGGCGGGGATGGGTGGTGGGGATGGGGCACAGTCTTTTGGTGGTGGGAGTGGTGTTTATGTACAATCCTATTAAAATGTAAGCATATAAACCACTATTTAATTAATATGAGAGGGGGAAAATTGATCATATGTCTAGAACTTCTTAAAAAAGACTGAGTCTTTTTAATACATAGGCTGTCTTTGATATGTGGACTCTCTCAAAAGCCTAGACCAGGGAGAACAGAAGCAACTGGTAGAACAGCTATATACAACATGCTGGGTATTATACCCCAAACCCTAACAAAGGGACTTTCCAAAGTTAACCCAATCACCAAATAATGTGATGATAACGATAACTATCCATTGTCTTCTTGAACCCTAAGACAGTAGGAACCTCACATTTCCACTATAGAGCCTATATTTCCCCTAGTCCTGGAACCTTAGGGTGGGGTCCACTTTTCTGCATGCTGCTCCCAATTCAAATCAAATAATATTGCATCCGCGGATCGCAACCTAATCAATGCAACGAGTGCCACCCCAACATGCTTCACTTCAGACTGTGTCCAGAGACTTCAGGTGTGGAATGACAACCATTTAGCTTCATCACTCAGGTGAGACCTTTCCTTTCATAGTATTCTCTAATTCCATTCCAGGTGTTCCACTCCCCAATAAAGTCCCCAAACCTAGGTATAGTCCAGGTCCCCTGAGATAGAGCATAATTTCACATGTGTCCATAAACTAGGGAAAAATATATACCTGAAAGCAGAAGTACACAAGAGCATGCAGGGAATACCCCCCAACACTTCATCTGCACTATTCCAGTCTTTAGGTCCATGATTGTTCAACTATTTGTTTGGCTTTGTATGTTAACTCTGTTTTCAGCCACCAGGTTCTGGATGCCAGCAAGATGCTGACCAGACTTCCCTGGACAGATGACCCCACCAATGTGTACTGGAACTCCGCTTCCTCAGAGTCACACCCTACTAGGGAAAGAGAGAGGCAGACTGGGAGTATGGATCAACCAGTCAACGTCCATGTTCAGCAGGGAAGCAATTACAGAAGCCAGGCCTTCCACCCTCTGCAACCCACAATGACCCAGGATCCATACTCCCAGAGAGATAGAGAATGGGAAGGCTATCAGGGGAGGGGATGGGATATGGAGATTGGGTTATGGGAATTGTGTGGAACTGTACCACTCTTATTCTATGGTTTTGTTAATGTCTCTTTTCTTAAATAAAAAAAAAAAAAAGAGTTAAGGTACAAGGCCAAACAAATTGTTGATCAATCATGAACTTAAAGGCTGGAATAGTGCAGATGAAGAGTTGGGGGCACTCCATTTTGTAGATAGCTAGCAGGCATATTTTAGTTATATTCCAAAGGGCATGTGGCTATACTAGTGTTTTGTTTTGTTTTTTTCCCTGAGCCTGAAATCTGCTATACAGGTAGATCCAAGTTATTGTCTGGGGAGATGATGTCATGGCTGGAAAAGGACCAGAAAGCTGGATCAGGGAAGAGAGTAGCTTCCTAATATGGGAAAGAGGTATAAATATTGTTGACTGTAAAACCCATCGATTTGATGTGATCTGGGGCCTATATTCAGCTTAGGGGCCTATGTGACCACTGCATCCCTGTAGATCTGAGCTCATATTCTGTGGTCATGAGTAGAAACATTCCAGGCTGCCCCAATATCAGGACTCATCTTCCTCAGGTGTGCATAGAGTATGTTGTCCATCCTCCCTTCAGAGGATGGAACATTCTCTACGTTGTTGATCCAAGTTGAGGGCAAGGTCCTATGGGGGCCTAGATTTCTATGTTTTGAGCACTACCCAGGTGTGGAAAGTTTTCTGCTGTAATTTCTTTGACTATGTTATCTGCTCCTTTCACCCTCCCCTCTACTTTAGTGATTCCTATAAGTGACATTCACTTATAGGAATATTCACCCTTCTGACAGGGTCTGCCATTTTGCTTCATTTAAAAACATTTTTTATATTTATTTATTTCCTTTTGTTGCCCTTGTTGTTTTATTGTTGTAGTTATTATTATTGTTGTTATTGATATCATTGTTGTTAGGACAGAGAGAAATGGAGAGAGGAGGGGAAGACAGAGAGGGCCTAGAAAGATAGACACCTGCAGACCTGCTTCACCGCCTGTGAAGCAACACCCCTGCAGGTGGGAAGCCAGTGGCTTGAACCAGAATCCTTATGCAGATCCTTGCGCTTCGCGGATCCTTGCGCTAAGTGGGTATACTTAACCCGCTGTTCTACCACACGACTCCCCATTTTGCTTCATTTTCTCCGAACCTTTTTTATCCATCACTTTTGAATTCACAGAGTGAATCAATTGTATTTTCTAGTCCAGATATTCTCTCCTCTGCATGACCTAGTCTATTTCCTAATTCAGCTACTTGAAGCTTGTACTGAACTCAAAGTGTCTTTCACACCCTGAAACTTTGGAGTTTTTCTTGTGCGCTTTCTAACTCCTTAGTGAACTCTATTTGGAGCTCTTTTCTGTGTTTTCTAATTGTTTAATGAAATTTTCTTTCAATTCTTTAACATGAATTTCCATGCTAAGCTTAGAGTCTTGTATTTTCCTCATAATAATTTTTCTAAATTATTTCTCTTAGAACCCCTCTAATTCTGTTAATTCCTGATGTTATTTTTTTTCCTTTCTTCTGTAATGACTGTCATAGTTGTGGTTGAACTATTTAAATTTTTCCTCTACTTGTGTATTTAGTATGTTTTCTGCTGTTGAACTAGCAGTGATGCTATTGCTGTGGCGTTGGATTTCACTTTGTTTATATATTGGGTAGAGGTCATAAGGGTGTTTCCTCTTTTTTTCTTGAGCTGTTTTATTTTTTATTTATTTTATTTTTTATATTTATTTATTTTCCTTTTTGTTGCCCTTGTTGTTTTTATTGTTGTTGTAGTTATTATTGTTGTTGTTGATGATGATGTCATTGTTGGATAGGACAGAGAGAAATGGAAAGAGGAGTGGAAGACAGAGAGCGGGAGAGAAAGAGACACCTACAGACCTGCTTCACCACCTATGAAGCGAAGCACCGCTGCAGGTGGGGAGCCAGGGGCTTGAACGGGGATCCTTACCCCAATCTTTGGGTTTCACGCCACTTGCGCTTAACCCGCTGCGCTACCACCCTACTCCCATTTAATTTTTTTTATCTTTATTTATTTATTGGATAGAGGCAGCCAGAAATTGAGAGGGAAGGGGATTATGGTGTGGGGTAGAGACAGAGAAGTACCTGCAGCACTGCTTCACTACTTGTGAAACTTTCCCCATGTAGGTGGGGACTGAGGGCTTGAACCTGGGTCCTTGCGCACTGTAACATATGTGCTCAACCAGGTGTGCCACCACCCAGCCCCTCTTGAGCTGTTTTAAAAGTAGGAAATGTGTGGAATTTTACCTCTCTTATCCTATGGTTTTGGCAATATTTTCTATTTTTTATTTTAAATAAATAAAAATAAAAAGTTTACATGGCATAGGGCCTCACTTAGCTCTTGGAGAATTAACTGTATCACAGTCCCTTTCTACTGCATGTTCAAAGAAATGGAGATTATTGCTCTAGTCACACATTAGGGGTCTGTTTACCCTTCTGCAAGTCTATCTTCGTATATGGGCAGACCACATAGCTTTTCTGCTAGATAATCACCTTGCCACTGTGGTGAATTTTTGCCTGAGGTTCAGTATCGCAACTCCTCTGAGATCATCAGAGATCAAGGTTCTCTGCTTCTCACTGCCAGCACTATGTTCAGTGTTCCTCTCACTGCCTGAGCATTGTGGGAGCACCCACCTGAGAATAAATGTGCTTCCTATAAATTGTCAGCTGAAATTTGATGATATTAGGAAAAATAACTTCTTTTCTATGCTTTTTGTTACGGTGAGTGACTTTATGTCCACTGCCACTCCATGCTTACCTCCAGAAGCATCAAGAAGTGTTTGTTTTTTACCTTTCTCTAGCACTAGGCAACACTTGTTCTTTGTTGCCTTGTTCATATTTCTTTCTTCCTTCCTTTCTTTCTTTCTTTCTTTCTTTCTTTCTTTCTATCTTACTTTTTCTTCCAGCTCACTTTATTGGGAGAGGGGTGTTAATGGTGTAGCTGAACAAACTACTAGATGACCTCTTTCATTTGTTCCTTTTAAATTTTTTTTCTATTTTATTTATAAAGAGGAAACACTAACAAAACCATGGGATAAGAGGGGTACAACCCCACACAGTTCCACCACCAGAACTCTATATCCCATCCCCTTCCTTGATAGCTTTCCTAGTCATTAACCTTTGGGAGCATGGACCCAACGTCAATGTAGGATGCAATAGGTGGAAAGTCTGGCTTCTGTTATTGCTTCCCCGCTGAATATGGGCACTGGCAGGTTGATCCATACTCCCAGCCTGCCTCTCTCTTTCCCTAGTAGGGAAGGGCTCTGGGGAATCAGAGCTCCAGGACACATTGGTGGGGTTGTCTGTCCAGGCAAGTCTAGTTAGCATCATCTTAGCATCTGGAACCTGGTGGCTGAAAAGAGAGTTAACATATAAAGCCAAACAAATTGTTGACTGACCATGAACCTAAAGGTGGAATAGTGCAGATGAGGAGTTGCAGGGGGTGGGGGTCTCCATTTTGTAGATAGCTAGTAGGCATATTTTAGTTATATTCTAAAGGGCCTGTGGCTATACTAGGTTTTTTTTCCCCCTGACCCTGAAATCTGATATGCAGGTGGATCCAAGTTATTGTCTGGGGAGATGATGTAATGATTGGAAAAAGGATCAGAAAGCTGGATCAGGGAAGAGAGTAGCTCCCAAATATGGGAAAGGTATATAAATATTGTTGACTGTAAACCCCATTGATTTGATGTGATCTGGAATCCATATTCAGCTTAGGAGCCTATGTGACCTCTGCATCCCTCTTTAGTCACTATCAGGCCATCCCATCAGCTGCGGCCCTAGTCAGGGAGTCCTGAGAGTCCCAAACAGACATGATGTGCCTAAACCTCTAAATCCCCCTCTCCATTGTTACTGGTCATCTCTATCAGGAACAACACCATAGACTCCTTTGTGGACCCCCATAGGACCTTGCCCTCAACTTGGATCAACAATGGTAGGGAATTTCCATCCTCTGAAGGGAGGATGGACAACATACTCTATGCTACACCTGAGGAAGATGGGTCCTGATATTGAGGCAGCTTGGAATATTCCTACTTATGACCACAGAATGTGAGCTCAAATCTACAGGTGTTGTATGCTTTACATTGGGTTCTAGTTCTCCCCCGCCAAGAGAATTGGATCAGTCCAGTTAGTTTCGCGGGCCCCGCTTGGCCCTGCCCCAAGGAACCCCGCCAGAGTTCCAGAGTTCCAGAGTTCCTGAGTTCCAGAGTTAGAGAGTTAGAGAGAGTGCTTGCGAGAGGGGTTCCTGAGTTCCGGAGTAAGAGAGAGTGCTTGCGCCGCCGCAAAGAGACAGCAGAGTTCTGTTTGGTGATTAGTTTGTCTTAGTTTATGAATCCTTGTTCCTGAATAAAGAAATACAGCTTCCCTGCCCATCCATTGTCTCCGCGTCTCTGTTACCCGCCCGTGAAGCTAGCCCGGCCAGCCAGACCCGCTGAATTTTAACAACATACAGGGATGCAGAGGTCATATAGGCTCCTTTTTTTATCTTCTATTTTGTGCTTATGTTCTTTGTATAGATACCATGGGAATATAATTGCTGGTTCATATGGTTGGTCTTCTTAAATTTTTTGAGAAATGTCTACATCGTTCTCACCAATAGTATATAAGAATGACTTTTATCCACATCTTCACAAGCATTTGCTATTTCTGTTCTCTTTGTTGTAAGCCTTTTTAACTGGTGTTAGGTGATTTTTTCAGTGTGGTCTTGATTTTCATTTCCTTATTAAGAAGTTATTATGATACTTTTACTAAATTGTAATGGGGAGAGTGGTTATTATTGCCTTGTTGCTGCCTTCAAGGAAAGGTAAGTTTTTCACTGTTGAAAATGATGTTAGTTGTAGGTTTTTCATCCATTGCCTTTATTTAAAAAGTGACCATTCTATTCCCATTTTGGTGATGATTCTAATTTATAATTAATTGTTATTTGATATTGTCAAATGCTTTCTCTGTGTTTGTTGCTTTCATCACAATGTTAATTTTTTGTTGATGTATTACATTAAATGACTAGTATTTGTTGAGCCATCCTTGCATTCTCAGTCTGAATGCTACTTTTCCATTATGTGTAACTAGTTTAATGTGCTATTGAATAAGACTGCTAACATTTTATTGAAGATCATTAGAGATATTGGTTTGTAGATATTTTTATACTGTGTCCTTTCAGTATTAGGGTTATGTTGACAACATAGAAGTCAATTAGGAGAATCCCCATTTTTCAATACTTTGGAATACTTTAGAATATTAGGTGTCAGTTTGTCTCTGGAGACTTAGTAGAACTGTCTTCATCAACTGGAACTAGGGCTTTTGTTTATGTAAGGCTTTTGACTACTGATGCAATTTCCTAACATTTTATGAGGTTTTCCAGATTTTCTACTTGTTCATGGTTCAATATAGAGAGATTGTATAAGTCTAATAATATATTCATTTTTTATGGATTATCTAATTTGGTGGTAGAAATAATTCATAGTAGTCTCTATGGACCTTTGGAGTTCTATGGTATCAGTTATAATTTCTCTTCTTGAACATTAGACCCAAACCATAAAATAAATACATTGAGTGAAACAGATGATATGTTCTAGTGAATTCAGGTTTAAATATAGAGATATAATACCACTGACAAAGGAATCCAGAGCAAGATAAACAAATGACATTATATCAAATGAAAAAGTTTTACACATTAAAAGAAATTACCAAAATGGCAGATAACCTATAGATTGGGGGTAGATATTAACATATATCTGACAAGGAAACTGAAGAATTTGTATAACTTAATAAAAACTAATACACCTAATTAAAAAGTGGGTAAATGATCTGAATAGACACGTCTCCAAAGATGATATACAAATGGCCCACAGACACATAAAAATGCTCAATATCAATTATTGTTTATTATTTTAATGTATTTATTCATCCACTGTAAACACTAACAAGAACATAGGATAAGAGGGGTACATTTCCTACCACCAGAGCTCCGTATCGCGTCCCTTCCCCTGTTAGCTTTCCTATTCTTTTTTTTAATATAATTTTTATTTATAAAAAGGAAACACTGGTAAAAACCATAGAATAAGAGTGGTACAACTCCACACAATTCCCACCACCAGAACTTCCCTCCCCTCCCCAGATAGCTTTCCTATTCTTTATCCCTCTGGCATTATGGACCCAGGGTCATTATGGAGTCCTGAAAGTGGAAGGTCTGGCTTCTATAATTGCTTTCTCGCTAAACATGGATGTTGACAATTCGATACATACTCCCAGCTTGTCTCTCTTTTTCCCTAATAGGGCAGGGCTCTGGGGAAGTGGAGCTCCAGGACACATTGGTGGGGTCATCTGTCCAGGGAAGTCCAGTTGGCATCATGGTAGCATCTGGAACCTGGTGGCTGAAAGAGAGTTAATATATAAAGCCATACAAATTGTTGACTAATCATGAATGTAAAGGCTGGAATATTGCAGAGGAAGATTTGGGGTCTTTGTTTTGGAAATATGTAGTAGGTGTATTTTAGATATATTCCAAAGGGCCCATGACTTTATTAGTTTTTGCCTGAGCCTGACATCTGATACGCAGATGAACCCAGGTTATTGTCTGGGGAGATGATGTCATGGCTGGAAAAAGGGCTAGAAAGCTGGAAAAAGGGAAGAGAGTGGCTCCCAAATATGGGAAAACTGTATAAATATTGTTGACTGTAAACCCCATTGATTTGATCTGGGGCCCACACTCAACAGAGGAGCCTATGTAACCTCTGCATTCTTGTAGGTCTGCACTTGAATTCTGTGGTCATCAGTAGGAACATTCCGAGTTGCACCAACTTCAGGACCCATCTTCCTCAGGTGGTAGATAGAGTATCTTATCCAACCCCCTTCAGAAGATGGAACATTCTTTACCGTTGTTGATCCACATTGAGGGCAAGGTCCTATGAGGGCAATATCACTTATTATTAGTGAAACATAAATTAGGACCACAGAGAAATATCATGTCACACCTCTGAGAATGGTCTCATTTGCATGGCATAAAACTAGTGCTGACAAAGACGCATGGAATAAGGTGACACTGTGGTAGTCATGCAGCATAGTGCAGTCCCTATGAAAAATAGTTTAGATAGCTTTAAACATGGAAACCACTTCTTTTCTCTCCCCCCTTTTTTTAAAAGGAAAGCACACACTTGATTGGGCAAATGTGAGAGAAAGATTTCATTATAAACAGATTTCATTATAGTGGGAGGTAAGAAGTACAAAATAGAGTCATTGACTATTCCTTACACTGAATACTTTTAGAAACTGCAAACTACACAAGACCTTTTCTCTGACCTCTGAACCTCTATATTTTGAAAGCTAAACATTGTGAAGGCATGGGGAAATCTCACACCAAGGAGTCGACTATGACATCAAAACCACAGAAATATAAACTCTCAGTGATTATATTGCCTTTAAGCCCTATCCCCATAGTCTATGACTAGTCAAGTGAAGGTGGGCTTCACTGCCTCAAACTGTTTTTGTCGCAATCATTCTTGGGAAATGTAGTTAAACCATGTAGTCCCGTACTAAGTAACTCACCTGCTCATTATTAAGTAAACCCCTAACAGCAGCAGGAGCCGGTGTTCTTCAAACTGTTAGTTGTTTTCTTCCTCTGTTCTGAGTTAGAGTATTTAGTCATATTTAACAACAACAACAACAGCAAAAAAGAGTAGGTCAGGATATGTTTTCCAGGGTCTGTATCTCTCCCCCAACCCCCAAAATATATAAATTGTAATTAGGTCACATCCTAGAACAAAATTCCTTATTCCTGAAAAATAATATGGGGTGTTTGTATGCTGTATTCCTGGTGCTGGTTTCTACACAAGTCAAATGAGAGCTGGTCTGAGATTGTCTGTTACTTCATTTGGGGTAGAGCATAGATTTTCCAAGTATCCATTACTATCCTGTTCTAGTCAAACAGTGCAAGCATTAGAGGGAAAAAAGATTGTGGGTGAAGGTATCTTCCAGTTTTACCTGAGACAAACCTCTAAGAGCTGTTTCTTCTTTTTTGAAATTTATTTATTTATAAAATGGAAGAATTGACAAGACCATAGGATTAATTCCATATAATTCCCACCACCAGAACTCCATATCTAATCCCCTCCCTTGAAAGCTTTCCTATTCTTTGTCCTTCTGGGAGTATGGGCCCAGGATCATTATGGGGTACAGAAGGTGGGAGGTCTGGCTTCTGTAATTGCTTCCCTGCTGAACATGGGCATTGGCAGATCAATCTATACTCCCAGCCTCTCTCTCTCTTTCCCTAGTGGGGTAGGGATCTGGGGAGGTGCTTCTTACAAATATCTCTGACTGACATTCACACAATAACTGACAATTTATTAGAGCTGTTTTCCAGATTGTGATTTATTTACACATGTGTGTTGACCGCAGATTGGTATTAAACTAAACACAAACACATGGTAGTTTTTTCTTTTTGAAATTTTTTTTATTATCTTTATTTTATTTACTGGATAGAGACAGCCAGAAATTGAGAGGGAATGGGGAGATAGAGAGAGAGAGACATATAGACAACTGCACACTGCTTCACCACTTGCAAAGCGTTCTTGGGGACTGGGGGTTCGAACCTGGGTCCTTGTGCACTGTAACATGTGCGCTCAACCAGGTGTGCCACCACTCGGCCCTGGTAGTTTTCTCTCTCTCTCTCTCTCTCTCTCTCTCTGTGTGTGTGTGTGTGTGTAGATGATGAGGAGAGTTTTAAGAAGCAGCTGCACAAATAAAGACAACAGTGAGATACCACTTCACTCCTATGAGAATGTCATACATCAGAAAAGGTAGCAGCAACAAATGCTGGAGAGGTTGTGGGGACAGAGGAACCCTCTTGCACTGCTAGTGGGTATGTAAATTGATCCAACCTCTGTGGAGAGCAGTCTGGAGAATTCTCAGAAGGCTAGAAATGGACCTACTCTATGATCCTGCAATTCCTCTACTGAGGCTATATCCTAAGGAACCAAACACACCCATTCAAAAAGATTTGTGTACACCTATGTTCATAGCAGCACAATTTGTAATAGCCAAAACCTGGAAGCAAGTCAGGTGTCAAACAACAGGCTGAGTAAGTTGTGGTCTATATACACAATGGAATACTACTCAGCTATTACAATTGGTGATTTCACCATTTTCAGCCCATATTGGATGGAGATTGAAGAAATCATGTTCAGTGAAATAAGTCAGAAACAGAAGGATGAATATGGGATGATCTCACTCACAGGCAGAAGTTGAAAAACAAGATCAGAAGAGAAAACACTAAGCAGAACTTGGACTGGAATTGGTGTATTGCACCAAAGAAAAAGATTCTGAGGTGGGAGGGGGAAGAGTTCAGGTCCTGGAACAGGATGGCAGAGGACGTAGTGGGGGTTGTATTGTTATGTGGAAAACTGAGAAATGTTATGCATGTACAAACTATAGTATTTACTGTTGACTGTAAAACATTAATCTCCCAAGAAAGAAATAATGATTTTAAAAAAGCTGTAGACACACATCCCAAGTGAAAGCTGAGTAGACTTTCAACCAAAATCTCTTCTTGATAACAACTTGTTGGCAATGGTAATTGGGATATTTCTCTCCTAGAGCCTGGCCTCTGTACCTGTGAAACTTCCAGCCCACCAGGTCCTCTAGGCTCCGAGTATGCAGGGTTTCAGCCTCCACTGCCCAAAGCTGCTAGGCGGGCACTGGCTACCCACAAGCTGGAGGAAGACATGTAAGGCCCTCAGGGCTAGAAAGGGTGCAGCAGCCTAGCCCTGTGATCAGAACCCAGAAAGGAAAGACAAAGGGAGGCTGGACCCACCTGCCTGGAACCAGGCACCCATACAGGAAATAACTTCTATCTTGCAACACCATGCCCTGGAATTTATCTAAAGGATAAGAAAACTATAAAGAATAAGAAAAATGAAAAAAAATACATGTATGCCTCCATGTTTATAGACAATAGATCATCAATAGATGACTATATTAAAAAGTGAGTGGTTCTCAAACAAGGAGACCTCCCACGTAATGGGAGTTTTTACTTGCTATATGTCAGGCAAAAGGCTAATAACCAAGCTCACTAAACTCAGCAACAAGAAAACAAATGACCTCATCAAACGGAGAGGATATGAACAAACTATTCACCACAGAAGTGATACAAAAGGCCAATCAGCATGAAAAAATGCTCCAAGTCATTGGTTGTCAGAGAAATGCAAATAAAGACAACAATGAGATACCACTTCACTCCTGTGAGAATGTCATATATTAGAAAAGGTAGCAACAACAAATGCTGGAGAGTTTGTAGGGACAGAGGAACCCTCCTGCACTGCTGGTGGGAATGTAAACTAGTCCAGCCCTTGTGGAGAGCAGTCTGGAGAAGTCTCAGAAGCTAGAAGTGGGCTTAACCTATGACCCTGCAATTCCTCTCCTGGGGATATATCCTAAGGAACCAAATACACACATCCAAAAAGATTTGTGTATACCTATGTTCATAGCAGCACAATTTGTAATAGCTAAAATCTGGAAGCAAGACAGATGTCCAACAACAGATGAGTGACTAAGTAAGTTGTGGTGTATGTATACTCAGGTATTAAAAATGGTGAATTCACCTTCTTGGATGGATCTTGAAGGAATCATGTTAAGTAAGATAAGTCAGAAATGATGGTTGAATATGGGATGATCTCACTCACAAGCAGAAGTTGAAAAACAACATCAGAAGGGAAAACACAAAGCCCAACTTGAACTGGAGTTGGTGTATTGAACCAAAGTAAAAGACTCTGGGGTGGGGGTGGGGGGTTCAGGTCCTGGAAATGATGGCATAGGAGGACCTAGTGGGGGTTGTATTGTTATGTGGAAATATTATACTTGTACAAACTATTGTATTTTACTGTCGACTGTAAACCTTTAATCATATATATATATATATATATATATATATATATATATATATGAAAATTTGCTGTGGATAGGATATAATGACATAAGAATTAATGTATATGAATTTGGCAGTGGGAATATAGAAAAAAATTAAGGCCATTAAAGAAAAATCTAAGAGGAGAATAGGGACAATAGGGTTTAAATTCAGAAAGCATATAGTTTTTCTTGTCTTATTTGAAAGGAAATGAAAGTGACAAGTGAATAGGTAAAATGTTTAATATTTAAGAATATAAGAATACAACCGGGGAGTCTAGCGGTAGCACAGCGGGTTAAGCGCATGGGGCGCAAGCTCAAGGACTGGTCTAAGGATCCTGGTTGGAAACCCCCCCCCCCCATCTACAGGGGAGTCGCTTCACAGGCGGTGAAGGTGTCTGTCTTTCTCTCCCCCTCTCTGTCTTCTCCTCCTCTCTCCATTTCTCTCTGTCCTATTCAACAACGACGACATCAATAACAACAACAATAATAACTACAACAATAATAAAACAACAAGGGCAACAAAAGGGAATAAATAAAACAAATATTTTTTAAAAAAGAATACAATCTTAGGGTGTCCGGCAGTGGTGCAGCCGGTTAAGCGCACTTGGTGCAAAGCACAAGGATCTTTGTAAGGATCCAGGTCCGAGCTCCAGACTCCCCACTTGCAGAGGAGTCACTTCACAAGCAATGAAACAGGTCTGCAGGTGTCTGTCATTCTCTCCCCTTCTCTGTCTTCCCCTCCTCTCTCCATTTCTCTCTGTCCTATCCAACAACAACGACATCAATAACAACAACAATGTTAAACAACAAGGGCAACAAAAGGGAAAATAAATAAATATAAAAACAATAAAAAAAAGAATGCAACCTTAAAAAAAGTGGGTGGTGGGACTTAAGCCCCTGGGTCCTCTATGCAGGGGAAAATCTTCACAAAATGTAGAGTGCTGCAGATGTTGCTCCCTGTCTCCCTTTCTATCTCCCTTTCCACTCATTTTTGTTCTGTCTTATCAATAAAAATAAAACAAAATCTTTCAACAGGTATGGGACATGCACTCAGTAGAAAACTTCTCTGTAAATGAAAAAGAACAACATTGTATCTTTTAGGATATAATGATGGATCCAAACATTACTGTGGTAAGTAAAACAAATAAGGAAGATGGTGGAAAGTGGAATATGCATTCTTCTCAAGTCCATGTGGAATGATCTCATGATAGATCACATACTAGGCCACAAAGACAGCATCAATAAATTTAAAAAAAAAGTTTTTATTATTCCAAGTATCATCCCAGACCACACTGGAATTAAACTAACAACTTTTCTTCTAACTTGGTGTTTAGATAGAGGAATGCCACTGATTTTTTGTATGTTGATTTTGTAGCCTGTCACCTGAATACATTGGTTAATAATTTCCAGGAGTTTCCTACTGGGTTCTTTTGAATTTTTCTATGTATACTATCACATAATCTGCAAGTAGTGGCATTTTAACTTCTTTTAAAAAATTTTTAAAAAAATTTTATTTATTTCCTTTTGTTGTCCTTGTTGCTTTATTGTTGTACTTATTATTGTTGTTCTTACTGATGTCGTCGTCGTTGTTGGATAGGACAGAGAGAAATGGAGAGAGGAGGGGAAGACAGAGATGGGGGGAGAAAGACAGACACCTGCAAACCTGCTTCACCGCCTGTGAAGTGACTCCCCTGCAGGTGGGGAGCCGGGGCCTCCAACCCGTATCCTTACAACAGTCCTTGTGCTTTGCTCTCCATGTGCTTAACCCACTGCGCTACCGCCCAGCTCCCTGGCATTTTGACTTCTTTTCTTCCAATATATAGCCCTTTAATTTCTTTCTCTTGCCTAATTGCTATAGGTAGAAGTTCCAAGACTACGTTGAATAGTACAGTGGGCAACCCTGTCTTGTACATGACCATAGAGGGAAAGCTTTCAGTTTATCTCCATTGAGTATAGTGTTGACTGTATGCTTGTATATAGATTCCACTGGTTTGAGGAATTTTCCCTCTCTCTCCAGTATTTTTAATGTTTTGATAATTAACAGATGCTTGATGTTGTCAAAGGCTTTTTTTGCATGTATTGAGAAAATCATGTAGCTTTTGGATTCCTTTTGTTGATGTAGTGAATCACATTTATTGCTTTATGTATATTGAACTGGCCTTGCATTCTGGTATAAATCACACATGGTCATGGTGTCACTCACATGTAGAGTACAGATAACTCAAATAAACAAATCTGTAAAAAAAACATAGTAGTAACTAAGGAGACTATTATATTCTGTGAAAACTATGGTGGTTATTAGAAGTGGAGCCTGAAAGAAAGGGATAGATTTATTATACTACTGAAAAAGGAAAAGGTTTACTAGGATGTTGGAGATCCTGTGATTTATAATACTTGATAGGTTATTGGAACCAGATATGTCAGAAATTCTTTGTTATCTCTGTAGTTCTTTCTTCAGCCTCAAGTGGTAATTTTTGTTATATCAATATTAATACAGATAAATGAATGGGTCAAAAGGCCCTTCAGGCTAACAGAGGCTTTACCTGATACCCTTGAACTGTACTACATCCATAGGGTAAGGTCAGGAGTTACAGAGTAAACATAGAATCTGATATAATCACTAGAATTGGAGACAACAAGTCTGATATAGAGTGGTCTACTTACTAGGAAGAGATCATTCAATTATGCAAGTTGAACTATTCCTCTTACACTCTTTTTTTTTTTTTTGCCTCCAAGGTTATCACTGGAGCTTGGTGCCTGGACTACAAATCCACTGCTCCTGGAAGCTATTTTTTCCCTTTTGTTGCCCTTGTTTATCATTGTTGTTGTTATTATTATTATTGTTATTGTTGTCATTGTTGTTGGATAGGACAGATAGAAATTGAGAAAGGATGAGAAGACACAGAGGGGGAGAGAAAGATAAGACACCTGCAGACCTGCTTCACCACTTGTGAAGCGACACCCCTGCAGGTGGGGAACTGGGGGCTCAAACCAGGATCCTTACTCCTGTCCTTGCACTTCGCACCATATGCGCTTAACCTGCTACACTACGGCTCAGCCTCAAACTCTGACTTTTATAGGTTTCCTTATAGGGGATACAACACAAATGTTCTGAGGGAGTTTCTTGGAGTCATTATAATTTTTGTCTCTTTAATAAAGTATCATGAATACAAATTGGAAAACATGTAACATTCCCATTGAGGTTTTAAGTTCTTTGACATATATTCCAAAATAGTTACTCATACTACCTCCACCCCAACTCCAAGACTATCCACAATGTAACAGTCCAAGAAGTATTACAATGTACTTTTTGGGAAAAGTGACTTTTTTCAATAATTTTAGATAACAAGAATTCAGTCATTTCTCCTCTGGTGATTTTCCAGCTCAATTTCCCAGCAAAGAATGTTTTCTAATGCCTAGACTGTCAGCAATATTTCTGCCAAGAAAAGCTGCTTCCCAGTCCTGCCCTTAAGGCTACAGTCTCAAATGAACAGTAATATTGGAAATCATAACAACTCTGTCAGAAAAGAGGACAGAGAAGCAAACTGCTTGTCTAATGACAAATATGGGTTCTGTGAGAGTAATTATCCTGCAATAACCTATCCGTTACACCTGTCTGTGACATATGAAATAAATGAAGGAAAAGTGAATTTTTGAGGCAGTGAAAGCAGACATGACATGAAAGAAGCACACAATTATTTCAGAAAAGGAGAGAAGATGAATGAAGAAGAGACTCCGTAATATCTTTCTCCTTCACTAAAAAAAATGATGAAGGGGTCAGGCGGTAGCACAGTGGGTTAAGTTCACATGGCACGAAGTGAAAGGACTGGGGCAAAGATCCCAGTTCAAGCCCCCAGTTCCCCACCTGCAGGGGGGGTTCACTTCATGGGTAGTAAAGCAGGTCAGCAGGTGTCTACCTTTCCCTTTCCCTCTCGGTCTCCCTTTCTCTCTTGATTTCTCTCTGTCCTATCTAACAGCAATAATAATAATAACAACAACAAGGGCAGCAAAATTAGAAAAATAGCTTCCAGGAGCAGTGGATGCATAGTGCAGGCACCAAGCCCCAGCAATAACCCCAAAGGCAAAAAAAAATTGATGACAGTTTGCAGAAAGAGTCTTTTTTTGAAAGAAAGAGTCTTTTTTTATTGTAGACAAAGAAGGGATTACAAAAACTGAACAGGGACAAAATACTGGCTCAGTTAATGATGGCCATTTTGGTCACTATCAGGCCTAGTCAGGGAATCCCTTGATTCGCTCATAGATACTATGGGCCTAGACCTCTAGTGGATCCTTCTCTTTACTATTGCAGGTCACTTCCATCAGGAATGTCATCATCAGCCCTTTTTTGGGACCTTTTCAGGACTTTCCCCTCATTATGAACTAGCAATGGTAAGGACTTTCCCATTCTCTGAAGGGAGGATAGGTCATCCTACTCTGCCACTTGAAGAAGACTGGTGCTGAAATAAGTGCAGCTTAGAATTTTCTCTGCTATGACTATAAACTGTGAGCTCAGACTTATAAGCTATACAGGCTTCTGTGCTAGATATAAATATTCATAGGCCCTAGGTCAGATCAATGTGGTAAACAGTTAATTGTATTTATGTATTTTTTCATGTTTGGGACCCACTCTCCATCCTAATTCAACTTTCAAGTTCTCTTCTCTACTCTTACATTATCCTCCCAGACAGTATTTCTAGTCCAGCTCCATGTTAACTATCATAACATCCTAAGTACCTATGAGCATACCTAAAGTCAACATCCTAGCTTCTTTCCACCCTAGGTTCCCTATTCTTATTCACTGTATTCTTACTCTTTTGTTCTGCTTTCCATCTTACTGCTTTTCAGCCACCAAGTTGCAGATGCTACTAAGATTTTATCTTGATCTCCCTAGGCAGATGACCTCACAAACATGTCCTAGGACTTTACTCTGCAGAGGCCTAGGGAAAGATAGAAACAGGGTGGGGGTATGGATCAACCTGCCAACATACATGACCAGCAGAGAAGCAACTACAGATGCCAGAATTCCTTCCTTCTGCATTGCAAAAATAATTTTGGTCTATACTCTCTTAGGGGGAAATGTTAGGAGAAGATAAACAAAGGGCTCTGAATCCTAATTCCGTCAGGAGCAGGAACATTTTTTTGACCAGCAATCTTTGCCTTTGTACCATCACTGAAAGAGAAAGGAATATGGAAAACACCAGAGAAAGTCAGGTACTGTTTCATTTATCTTAGAGGGAAGAGGAAAAGGGAAGGGCATTTGGAAGTAGTGATGGGTATAGGTGTGACTTGGAAAGAAAGTAAAGGCAGGGCCACTGAAATGTAAGAAAAAAAAAAGATATATATTCAAACCATCTGTGACCTTGGGAGAGTATTGCAGTTTCTGCTGTAGAATATGGGGACACAGAACTCTGGTTTATGATTTTGTAAATCACTATTAAATCACCAATAATAATTTGAAAAAAAAAAAGCCTGACATATTGGATATACTCCACCTGTGTAGTTATAATGGAAGTTATCTATCACAGAGTATTTAGAATAGACTGTATCTGTATATCTTATCTTATCTTTTTTATTTATTTTATTTATTTATTTAAGAAAGGATAAATTAACAAAACCATAGGGTAGGAGGGGTACAACTCCACACAATTCCCACCACCCAATCTCCATATCCCACCCCCTCTCCTGATAGCTTCCCCACTCTCTATCCCTCTGGGAGCATGGACCCAGGGTCATTGTGGGTTGTAGAAGGTGGAAGGTCTGGCTTCTGTAATTGCTTCCCTGCTGAACATAGACATTGACTGGTCAGTCCATACTCCCAGTCTGCCTCTCTCTTTCCCTAGTAGGGGGGGTCTCTGGGAAAGCGGAGCTCCAGGACACATTGGTGGGGTCTTCAATCCAGGGAACCCTGGCCAGCATCCTGATGACATCTGGAACCTGGTGACCGAGTAATGAAGCTGAAGGGTTGTCATTCCACACGTGAAGTCTCTGGACACAGTCTGAAGTGAAGCATGTTGAAGTGGCAATCATTGTGTTGATTAGGTTGTGATCGGCAGATGCAATATTATTTGATATGGATTGGCAGAGGCATATGGGAAAGTGGGCCCTATCCAAGGGTTCCAGGACTGGGGGAAGTAGAAGCTCTATAGTGGAGATGTGAGGTTCCTGCTGTCTTAGGGTTCAAAAAGACAATCGATAGTTAATGTTATCATCAGATTATTTGGTAATTGGGTTAACTTTGAAAAGTCCTTTTGTTAGGGTTTGTTTTACAGTACCTAGTATCTTGTATATAGCTGTGCTATTGGTTGCTTCTGATCTACTTGGTCTAGGCTTTTGAGAGAGTCCGCACCTGACATATTGGATATACTCCACCTGTGTAGTCATGATGGAAGTTATCTATCACAGAGTATTTAGAATAGACTGTATCTGTATATCTTATCTTTTCTTTCATTCCTTTTTATTATATATCTTTTCTTTCTGACTTTCAGGCTGAGAATACTAGAAAAGAACATGTCTTATATAAGTAAAATTGCTGTATTGTTGCTAAAAACATACAACAGAAGGTTTCGCCCTCCCTCAAGTTCCTCTAGTTAAATCCACATTTTCTTTTATGAAAAAAATGCCTTTCATATGTTTTTTTTTTTTTTTTGCTTAGACTTGTGTTTGGAGTTTATGAGTACTCAATCATGTCACAATAGATTGTTGACTCATCTTTTTGATGATCTCAGATATGGAGCAGGATTCAAGTAAGAGCTTTCAAGGGGATGACTTCAAGATCTTTTCTCTACTGACCCTTTAGGTAAATCTACCCACATCCTGAAGTCAAAGTTCCTGTTAATCTGGCCTTACTGGCACAGCTGTTCTTGTTATTCTTGGCCAACATGGAAATTACATCAAACTATTTTATGGTTTTGAGCAGGCTCAACATGGAGGATAGCTGAAAGCTTATAGAAGACAGGTGTAGAAAAATTCAAAGCGGAGGATTCCAGCCACTGCCTCTACCAGGTAATCTGGTTGCTTAAAGTGGAAAATGGTATGTGGTAAGTGGAAAAGAATAGAAGATTAATTTTAAAAAGACATTCTTATAAATTTTTTCTGTGTTAGAGAGAGAACCTAAGAAGCCACTTCATATTTTGGAAGTAAATTTTTGCTCCAAAGATAGATACCCTAAATATGGTTTATAAAGGAGTACAAAAATACAATTGGGAATATGAGACTTTGTAACAGCACAGAATTTGCCAACCTAAGACCAGTTAGTTTATTTTAAGTTTAGGGTGAGTTCAAAGGCTATACAAATGGTAAAGTGATGTTGCACAATCAGAAATATAATGTGCAGAATTAGGAAGGTGGGAATTCTAGTTTATTTTGGATTTCTAAGAACTGACCTTTCCAGGTTTTTTCCTTTCATTTCAAGACAGAGACAGAGGAGAGAGAGAGAGAGAGAGAGAGAGAGAGAGAGAGAAGGAGGGAGGGGAAAAGAGATAGAATGAGAGAGAGAGAGAGGGAGAAAGAGAGAGTGGGAGGGAGAGAGAGAATCTCTGAATCTTCCTTCAATGTGGCGGGTGCTGAGCTCATTCCTGGGTCACACACATGGCAGAAAAGCACACTATTTTCTCTTTCATTTTCTTTTACAAGTTCAGCGCCACATTTTTATTATCTCTACACCATGTCCATTTTAGGTTTTCAATTGATTCTATTTATTTTCTTTTCTTATCTTTTCTTTTTCTTTTCTTTTCTCTTCTTTTCGTCTGAACAGACACGAGGGTTACTACTGGGGCTTGGTGCCAAAAGTATGAATCCATCACTTCCAGTGACCATTTTTTTCCATTCTTTTTTTTCTTCTTTTTAATTTTTTTATTAGATAGGACAGAAAGAAATTGAGAGAGGATGGAGAGATAGAGAGAGGAAAAAAAGACAGATACCTGCAGACCTGCTTCACCTCTTGTGAAGCAGACCCCCTGTATGTAGGGAGTGGGACTTGAACCTGGGTCCTTGCATATTGTAATATGTACACTTAACCAGGTGTGTCACTGCCCAGTTCCCTCAATTGCCTCTGCTCAGTCCTGATAGGTTGTGTGATTCTAATACACTATCAAATTTTTCTTGGCTCTCCAGCTTCAGGGCATAAAAATGTTTTAATAAGAGAGATGGAGTCAAGATGGCTGAATGAAGACAACACCTAGGTTGACTCTCCTCAAGAAATCTCTTCAAATCCTGGCACCTCTCAATGGAAGTGGAATTTCCAGGCTGGTAGGAGAGAAACTACAAAGGGAGAAGGATGGAGAGAAACCATTGTGAACATTATAAGCCATTTAAGAACTGGCAAAAGGGTGAGCCAAGAGCTGAATATTCTACAGTACCCCCAACCACATGCCCCAGCCCAGAGGTGGCTTATTTGGGAAGCAAGAGCAGCCAGTGATAGAGAGACCCCTTGTTGAGAGGAAGAACCCATCTAGGAAGATTCCCAGACTGAATTTCCAGAGAGTACATATTTTGTAAGAATATGACATGGATCCCTGTGATTTTGCTTGACTGGAACTGAACTTCAGATAGCCCTGAGCAACTCACAGACTGATTGGTCTGCCCACTGATGCGACCAGGAAGCCACCTCTTCAACCATTGTCACTCACCACTACAGCAGTGAACTACAAAAATAGGTACTTGGAGATGTCAGACCAGAAACAATCAAATACTTAGAGGAAAACATTGGTAAAACACTTTCCCATCTACACCTCAAGGATATCTTTGATGAATCAAACCCAATTGCAAGGAAGACCAAAGCAGAAACAAACCAATGGGACTACATCAAATTGAAAAGCTTCTGCACATCCAAAGAAACTATTAAACAAACAGAGAGACCCCTCACAGAATGGGAGAAGATCTTCACATGCCAGACATCAGACAAGAAACTAATCACCAAAATATATAAAGAGCTCAGCAAACTTAGCCGCAAAAAAGCAAATGACCCCATCCAAAAATGGGCAGAGGAAATGAACAGAACATTCACCACAGAGGAGATCCAAAAGGCTAACAAACATATGAAAAACTGCTCTAGGTCACTGATTGTCAGAGAAATGCAAATTAAGACAACACTAAGATACCACCTCACTCCTGTAAGAATGGCATACATCAAAAAGGACAGCAGCAACAAATGCTGGAGAGGATGTGGGGACAGAGGAACCCTTTTACATTGCTGGTGGGAATGTAAATTGGTACAGCCTCTGTGGAGAGCAGTCTGGAAAACTCTCAGAAGGCTAGACATGGACCTTCCATATGACCCAATAATTCCTCTCCTGGGGTTATACCCCAAGGACTCCATAACACCCAACCAAAAAGAGGTGTGTACTCCTATGTTCATAGCAGCACAATTCATAATAGCTAAAACCTGGAAGCAACCCAGGTGCCCAACAACAGATGAATGGCTGAGAAAGCTGTGGTATATATACACAATGGAATACTATGCAGCTATCAAGAACAATGAACTCACCTTCTCTGACCCATCTTGGACAGAGCTAGAAGGAATTATGTTAAGTGGACTAAGTCAGAAAGTTAAAGATGAGTATGGGATGATCCCACTCATCAACAGAAGCTGACTTAGAAGATCTGAAAGGGAAACTAAAAGCAGGACCTGATCAAATTGTAAGTAGGGCACCAAAGTAAAAACCCAGTGGTGAGGGGTAGACATGTAGCTTCCTGGGCCAGTGGGGGGTGGGAATGGGCGGGAGGGATGGGTCACGGTCCTTTGGTGATGGGAATGGTGTTTATGTACACTCCTAGCAAAATGTAGACATATAAATCAGTAGTTAATTAATATGAGAGGGGGAAATCAATTGTATGTCTCAAAGGTTCTCAAAAGACAAACTGAATATTTTTAATAGATAGGCAACGTATTTGATATGCGGACTCTCTCAAAAGCCTAGACCAAGTAGATTAGAAGCTTCCAATAGCACAGCTATATACAAGATACTGGGTACTGTACAGCAAACCATAACAAAGGGACTTTTCAAAGTTAACCCAATTAACAAATAATGTGATGATAATATTAACTATTGATTGTCTTTTTGAAGCCTAAGACAGCAGGAACCTCACATCTTCACTATAGAGCCCTTACTTCCCCCAGTCCTGGCACCCATGGATAGGGCTCACTTTCCCGTATGCTTCTCCCAATCCATACCAAATAATATTGCATCCGTCGATCACAACCTAACCAAAGCAACGATTGCCATCTCAACATGCTTCACCTCAGAGTGTATCCAGAGACTTCACGTGTGGAATGACAACCCTTCAGCTTCATTACTCGGGTGAGACCTTTCCTTTTATAGTACACTCTAATTTCATCTCAGGTAGTTCACTTTCTAACAAAGTCCCATAACCTAGACATACACCAGTTTCTGTGAGAGAGAGCGTATGCGCACACGTATCCATAAACTACTGCAAAATATATACCTGAAAGCAGGATTACACTAGAGTTTGCAGTGAGTACCTCCCCAACACTTCCTCTCCACTATTCCAATCTTGGGATCCATGTTTGCTCAACAAATTGTTTGACTTTGTATGTTAACTCTCTTTTCAATCACCAGGTTCCAGATGCCACCAGGATGCTGGCTAGGCTTCCCTGGATTGAAGACCCCACCAATGTGTCCTGGAGCTCAGCTTCCCCAGAGACACACCTTACTAGGGAAAGAGAGAGGCAGACTGGGAGTATGGACCGACCAGTCAACGCCCATGTTCAGCGGGGAAGCAATTACAGAAGCCAGACCCTCTACCTTCTGCAACCCTCAACGACCCTGGGTCCATGCTCCCAGAGGGCTAGAGAATGGGAAGGCTATCATGGGAGAGGGTGGGTTATGGGGATTGGGTGGTGGGAATTGTGTGGAGTTGTACCCCTCCTACCTTATGCTTTTGTTCACTAATCCTTTCTTAAATTAAAAATTTAAATAAAAAAAAAAAGAATGAAAACCTAAAAAAAAAAAAAAAAATAGGTACTTGGGAAGCCTCAAGAGACCAACATCCCCTCCCCAACTGTGAGCATATACATGTTCTGTTATTTTAATTCCTTCTCTGGATTTCAGTGTCTACTCATTCTGTTTGCTATGGTTGGAAGCTATTTTTTACCTTTCACATTCTTCTTTTATGTTTCATTTTGTTTTGCTTTTTGGGTTTGTTGTTTATTTTGGAAGGGTCTGTAAGATTGTCTTCTTCGTCCTCCTGTTCTCCTCCAGTTCTCCTCCTCCTCCTCCTCCTTCTTCTTCTCCTCCTTCTTCTTCCTCATAGCTGTTTCAGTCATCCATTTTTATCTTCAATGTAAACAGAAGAGACCCTACCTCTCATCTTCCAAAGGCAGTGGTGTCACCACTAGAACAACAGATCCACCCAATTATGAGATATATCACAAGGTGACTGACTTTAGGGGTCCAGGAGCCAACAGGCCAGAGACCACATCATACCATACTTTACCAGCAATATCCAGGACACAGATTACAAAAGACACCAAATACATTGGTCAAACCAAAAGGATGACTACAGCAATGAATCAGGACAGAAGGCCAGAAAAAAATCCCAACAAGCCAGATGTATCCTGGAACCCCACCTCCCTAGAACTCTACCCAAGTTGGGAAAGATAGACAGGCTAGGGATATGGATGAGCCTGTCAATGCCCATATCCGGCAGAGAAGCAATTACAGAAGCCAGACCTCCCAACTTCTGCACCCTATAGAGATCTTTGGTCCATACTCCTAGAAGGATAAAGAATAGGAAGAGATATGGAACTCTGGTGGTGGGAATTGTACCCCTCTTATCCCACAATCTTGTAAATCATTATTAAAAAAATAAGTTGAAAATTAAGAAAACACAAAGAATAATTTGGATGGAGTTCAGTGTATTGCACCAATGTAAAAGACTCCAGGGTGAGGGCAGGGAGGTTTAGGTCCTGGAACATGATGACAAATGGAAGACTTAGAGGGAATTGAATTGTTATGTAGAAAACTAAGAAATGTTACACATGCATAAACTACTGTATTTTACTGTAAACTATTAATTCCCAATAAAGAAAAAAAAGAAAAGAAAGGAAGAGAAGACCATAGGAAAAATATGGCCAAATATATATAAATATAGATAGTTATAGAAATATAGGCAACACATATCTGTAACCTTGGATAACTACTGAAGTTTTTTTTTTAATTTTTTATTTATAAAAAGGAAACATTGACTAAACTGTAGGATAAGAGGGGTACAACTTCACACAATTCCCACCACCAGAACTCTGTATCCCATTCCATCCCCTGATAGCTTTCCTATTCTTTAACTCTCTGGGAGTATGGACCCAAGGTCATTGTGGGATGCAGAAGCAGGAAGGTCTGGCATCTGTAATTGCTTCCCCACTGAACATGGGCTTTGACAGGTCTATCCATACTCCCAGCCTGTCTCTCTTTCCTTAGTGGGGAAGGGCTCTGGGGAAGCAGAGGTCCAGAACACATTGGTGGGATTGTCTGTCCAGGGAAGTCTGGTTGGCATCATGGTAGCATCTGGAACCTGGTGGTTGAAAAGAGAGTTAACATACAAAGCCAAACAAATTGTTGAGCAATCATGGACCTAAAGGCTGGAATAGTGCAGGTGAAGAGTTAGGGGGTCCTCCATTTTGTAGATAGCTAGTACGCATATTTTAGTTATATTCCAAAGGGCCTGTGACTATATTAGAGTTTTTTTTTTCTTTTTTCCACTGAGCCTGAAATCTAATATGCCAGTGGATCAAATTTATTGTCTTGGGAGATGATGTCACGGTTGGAAAAGGACAAGAAAGCTGGATCAGGGACTAGAGTAGCTCCCTAATATGGGAAAGGGGTATAAATATTGTTGACTGGAAACCCCATTTATTTGATGTGATCTGGGGCCCATAATCAGCTTAAAAGCGCATGTGACCTCTGCATCCCTGTAGATCTGAGCTCACATTCTGTGGTCATGAGTAGGTACGTTCCAAGCTGCCCCAATTTCAGGACCCATCTTCCTCAGGTGTAGCATAGAGTACATTGTCCAGCCTTCCTTCGGAGGATGGAACATTCTCTACCGTTGTTGATCCAAGTTGAGGGCAAGTAGTCCTTTGGGGGCCCACACTACTGCAGTTTCTAATGGAGACAATGGGGATGCAGAACTCTGGTCGTGGGGATGGTGTTGATTTATACCCCTGTTATTTCACAATTTTTTAAATCAATACTAAATCACTAAAAAAGAACTTTAAAAAAAAACCTTCCCAACAATAAAAGCCCAGGACCAGATAGTTTTACAAATGAATTCTACAAAAACCTTCAAAGAAGAGTTAATAACTCTACTTTTAAAGCTTTTCCAAAAGACTGCAGACACAGGAATATTCCTTTTCATCTTCTATGAAGCCAACATCACCCTGATACTAAAAGCAGATAAGGACACAACAAAAAGAGAAAACTACAGACCAATATCTCTGACACATATAGATGCTAAAATAATGAACAAAGTCCTAGCCAACTTGACACACCAGTATGCTAAAAAGATTGTTTCTTCTGTCCCATCCAACAACAATGACATAAATAACAACAATAATAATAACAACAACAAAGATAAAACAACAAGTGCAACAAAAGGGGAAAAATAGCCTCCAGGAGCAGTGGATTTATGGTAAAAAAAAAAAAGATTGTTTCAGTGCAACCAGTACCACCCTGACATGTTTCACTTTGGACTGTGTCCAGAGATGCCAGGCATGGAATGTCAAACCTGCAGCTGCAGGACTCTGGTGAGACTGTTCCTAGCTCATAGGACTCCTCAATTCCATATCGGGTGGTGGACTTCCTAACAAAGCCACAAAACCTACATATATACCAGGGCCCATGAGACAGAACACATGTGCACATGTATCCATAAGAGAAAATATGTACCATAATGTAAAAACACACAATAGTTTATAGTGACTCAATAAGTGCAGCAAGCAAGTAGAAAGACTGATGTCAAGCTCAGGCAAAAACTAATAAAGTCATGGGCCCCTTGGAGTATACCTAAAATACACCTACTAGCTATTTCCGAAATGGAGACCCCAAATCTTCACCTGCAATATTCCAGCCTTTAAGTTCATGATTAATCAACAATCTTTATGGCTTTATATGTTAGCTCTTTTTCAGCCATCAGGTTCCAGATGCTACCATGATGCCAACAGATTTCCCTGGACAGATGACCCCACCAATGTGTCCTGGAGCTCAGCTTCCTAAGAGCCCTTCCCCACTAGAGAAAGAGAGAGACAGGCTGGGAGTATGGATTGACCTTTCAATGCCCATGTTCAGTGGGAAAGCAATTACAGAAGGCAGACTTTCCACCTTCTGTACCCCGTAATGACCCTGGGTCCATACTTCCACGGAGTTAAAGAGTAGGAAAGCTATCAGGGGAGGAGATGGAATACGGAGCTCTGGTGGTGAGAATTGTGCCCCTCTTATTCTATGGTCTTGTCAGTGTGTCCATTATATAAATAAATACATTAAAATAAAAAAATAAAGAGATACTTTTAAAATGAAGTAACAAAGTATTTAATCAAATAGTTTCTACTTAGACCTAGATACCTGTTGTATGCTTTACATTGGGTTGTTCTAGCTCTCCCCCTGCCAAAAAACTGGTTCAGTCCTGCTAGTTTTCGCGGGCCCGCTTGTCCCCGCCCCAAGGAACCCCGAGAGAGTTCCAAAGTTTCAGAGTTAGAGAGTGCTTGGCGCCATCATGTGAGAAGGAGGCAGGAGAGTTTTGTTTGGTGATTAGTTTGGGTTAGTTTATAAATCGTTGTTCCTGAATAAAGAAATACAGCTTCCCGGCCCAGCCGTATGTCTCTGGTCGTCTCTGTTACCCTCCCGTGAAGCTAGCCTAGCCAGTTGGAGCCTCCGAATTTTAACAACAGACACCCTCCTCTCCTACTTCCTATTTCACTTCCTTCAATCACTGTAAGTCTAACCTTGTCAAAGTAAGGACTACAAAAGCTGGATAAGGACAAAAGACAGGCTTGTCTCTGATGGCTTTTTTGGTCACTACCAGGCCACCTCATCATCCAGGGCCCTAGTCAGGGAATCCTGGGATTCCCATATAGACATGTTGTGCCTAAACCCCTAACAAATGCCTCTCTCTACTGTCACTGGGCATCTCCATCAGGAACAGCATAGTGGACTCACTTGTGGGCCCCTACAAGATCTTGCCTTCAGTGTGGGCAACATTGGTAGGGACTGTCCCATTCTCCGAAGGGAGGTTGGGTCAATATACTCTGCCACTTGAGGAAGATGGGTCCTGCAATGAATGCAGCCTAGAATGTTTTTACCTATGACTACAGAATGTGAGCTCAGACCTACAGGGATGCAGAGATTACACAGGCTCCTATGCTGAGTATGGGCTCATCAAATTGATGGGGTTTACAGTTAACAATATTTACATACTTTTCCCATACTGGGCTCAGGCATAAATTACTAAAGTCATGACCCCTTGGGACATACCTTAAATAGACTTACTAATTTCTTCCCACATGAAGGGCCCCTAGTTTCATCTGTTCTATTCCTACCTTTTGGATTTTTGTTTATTTATTAAACAATTTGTCCTGCTTTATAACTTTTTTTATATGCCAAGGAAAGAAAGTTTATTGGGTACCTGATGTGTTTTTTTTAATGGGGGGGAATTAATGGTTTACATTCAACAGTAAAATACAGTAACAAATAATAAAATACAGTAGTTTGTACATGTATAACATTTCTCAGTTTTCCACACAAGTCAACCCCCTTTAGGTCCTCTTACATCATGTTCCAGGACCTGGTGCAATATACCAAACTCAGTCCAAGTTCTGCTTTGTTTTTTCTTATTTTTCTACTTCTTTTTAAATTTGTTATTGATGATTTAATAATAATCAACAAGACTGTGGGATAACAGGGGTACAATTAATACAGTTCCCACCACCAGCATGACACCTCCCATCCCCTCCATTGGAGGGCTCCCTACTCTTTACTCTGCCTGCTTTATTATCTTACTGCCTTTTATCCACCAAGTTGCAGATGCTACTATGATGCCATCCTGACTTTCCTGGGCAGATGACCTCACCAATGTGCCAGAACCTCACCTCTCCAGAATCTTACTCCACTAGGGAAAGACAGAAACATGCTGGCATATGGATCGGCCTGCCAATGTCCATGTCCAGTGGACAAGCAATTATAGGAGCCAGACCTTCCACCTTCTGCACCCCATAAAGAATTTTGGTCCACACTCCTCTAGAGGAATAAAGAATAGGGACATTTCCAATGGAGGGGATGGGAAACAGAACTCTGATGATGGGGACTGTATGGAATTGTACCATTGTTATCTTACAATTTTGTTAATAATTATTAAATCACTAATAAATATTAAAAAAAGAGAAACAAAAAGTTGTTTTCACATAGATACAACATTGACTACAAAATTCCCATAGCTAAATTTAGGTTAATTTTCCTAGCAGTCTGTATCAGTGTCTCTTACTTCTAAATTTTTTAGCCTTATTGTAATGCTTTAACTCTCTTTTATGAATTTTTACATTTTAAACTTTGCTTAAGCTAGTTTTAATTTACCAAGAATAAAATATATGTAAATCAATTTTGCACAAAGAGAATCTATAAAATATTCTTGGATTGGGAGTCGGGCGATAGTTCAACGGGTTAAATGCACATGGCAGAAGATTCTAGGATCTTTAAGAGTTTCCTGGATCATCTCTTGAATCAATTTTAGATTTCTATTCTTTTTAGAATTTTGATTTTGTGAAATGTTGATTTAAGTACTTGATTTTCATTTATCCAAAGATTTTTTTTATTTTGATTAATCTCAAGGGTAGAGGGAGTTCCATCAGGTATCACTGGAAGGGTCCCAAGAACCTGGCTGGATATCTCCAGTGACAATGAGGCAGTGGTGCCATTTTTTCAGGCTGTACATCCTATCAGTTTTTCAAGCTGTATATCCTATCCGTGCTCCTGCATGGATACCCACTTTTATCTTTTCTTACTTTAGCAGAAGGCTTGATAGGAAGGGACATACTCTCTAGTACTTGAGACAGTGAAGATTGGAGTAGTGACCCTCCCAGACCCAGGGAATGGATGGCTAGAAACTTCGAACAGGCCTTGGTTTTGAAAGGAGGGTGAGTGATAAAGATTTGGGTAGGTCCCCAGATGCTGGATAACCTGGAAGGTGGAAAGAGGTTAAAAAACCAGCCCGAATTTCAGAGAAAGAGAGAGATTCTGGGAATACCTGGGGAGGGACCACCTCCTCTTTTCTGCCAAGAGAGCACCAGGCCCTTCTAAGGTGACCCCAGTCAGAAAAAAGAGAAGGCACAGTTTAAGTAGAAGAGAAAGAGAAAGTGGTGACCCAGAAACTGAAATGGAAAAGCAGCAGAGAAATCTGAACCATATGTACACACTCTGCTTCAGTGTAGCATTTGATACATCTGGATCCAGTTGTGTGACATGCCCTGAGCATAATGGAGACATTCCACCCTCTCCTTCCTTCAGCTACGAAGGACTGAGGACATGAAAGAACACATTGGTGGGGTTGTCTGCCCAAGGAAGTCTGGTTGGCATCATGATAGCATCTGAAACCTGGTGCCTGAAAAAAGAGTTAACATATGAAGCCATATGAATTATTGACTAATCATGAACCTAAGGGCTGGAATATTGCAGAGGAAGATGTGTGGTCTCTGTTTTGGAAATAGCTAGTAGGTCTATTTTAGTAATATTCCAAAGGTCCATGACTATACTAGTTTTTTCCTAAGCCTGACATCTGATATGCAGGTGGACCCAAGTTATTGTCTGGGGAGATGATGTCATGGCTGGGAAAAGGACTAGGAAGCTGGATCAGGGAAGAAAGTAGCTCCCAAATATGGGAAAGGTGTATAAATATTGTTGACTATAAACCCCATCAATTTGATGTCATCTGGGGCCCATATTTAGCTTAGGAGCCTGTGTGACCTCTGCATCTCTTTAAATTTGAGCTCACATTCTATGGTCAAGAGTAGAAACATTCCAAGCTGTCCCAATTTCAGGACCCATCTTCCTCAGGTGTAACATAGAGTATGTTTTCCAGCCTCCCTGCAGAGGATGGAACATTCTCTACCGTTGTTGGTCCACCTTGAGGGCAAAGTCCTATGGGAGCTCACAAAGGGGTCTATTGTGATGTTCCTGATAGAGATGACTGGTAACAATGGAGAGAGGAATCTAGGCCTAGGCCCCTCAGGTCTGTTTGGGAATCTCAGGACTTCCCGACTAGGGCTCCAGCTGATGGGGTGGCCTGATAGTGACTAAAGAGTCATCATAGGGAGTTAAGCAGTAGCACAGCCGGTTAAGTGCAGGTGGCCCAAAGCTCAAGGATTGGCATAAGGATCCCGGTTTGAGCCCCTGGCACCCCACCTGCAGAGGAGTTGCTTCACAGGCAGTGAAGCAGGTCTGCAGGTGTCTATCATTCTCTACCCCTCTATGTCTTCCCTCTTCCCCTCCTATCTCCATTTCTTTCTGTCCTGTCCAACAAAGAAGACATCAATAAGAAGAACAATAATAACTACAACAATAAAATAACAAGGGCCACAAAAGAGAAAATAAATATTTAAATATGAATTCATATTTCTTAACTTTCTGAGTATTCTGATTCTTTAGAAAATCTGATCAATGATAATAATTTCAGAAAAATGCACATAAGGGGGCCAGCCGGTAGTGTACCAGGTCAAGCACACATAGTGCGAAGCTCAAGGATGGGCGCAAGGATTCCAGCTGGAGCTCTGCAGCAGCAACAACAACAACCATGGAAAAAAAGATGGCTGCCAGAAGCAGTGGATTCTCAGTGCAGGCACTGAGCCCCAGTGATGACCCTGGAGGAAAAGGAAAAGGAAAAAAAAAACATGACAAATGTCTATATAAATGAATTTCTGGCATATAATTTCTGGGTCTTAATTGACTTGAAGGTTAGGACCCCTGGCTTTGTCTTTTGACACCTAGAATGGTATAATATTTCCTGGATAAATTATTATTTAGCCATAATATTTTTAACTGGATTTTACTGTGGTAACCTTTTAGAGACATGATCCTTGCTTTCTTTGTCCCAAAGATGCTATAGTGATGAAGTATGGATAATGGTACAGTTCATTTTCACCTGGGATCCCTTGGAGACTGATTAAGAAACCTGTCATGGCAGCCAAAGTTTATTTATAAGATTATGGTAAATATAACAGAATAGGAACTTCTCAAAGATTTTTTTACATCCAGCATATTGGTAGACATGCAAAGCTTAAGTAGCAGTATATACTTTCTGCCTTCTTTCTACATCAATTTTTTCATCATAATTTCAAATAATGAAACTTGAATGGAAACATTACAGACAGTTTTAACTCCACTTCTGGGCTGTGTAGACATATTTTGCTGCCAAGCTGTCTGTCACCAAGACAACCAGGACAATGTGCTTTGCTCTAGGCAAATATTTCATTAGGGCTAGTTACAGAAGGAGCCTTTTTGCGATGATCTCACATTAGACCAAAATCTGTATGCTTAGCAGCCCAAAATATTTCTTAGAAGTATTTGGGTTACAAATCACTATCACTACCATTTTACATAATTATTTATGCTGATTAATAGGAGGGCAATTTCCAGAAATGGTCTCACATGAGAGCAGGTTGATCTGAAGGATCTAGAAAAACTGTTATCTTCCTCAGTAAGTATGAAGTTCTTCTATTTGTTGGTCAGTCTTGTCTTTTTTCTTTCCTTCATATTAATTGGGGCTTTAAAAATTATTGTTATTTATTTTTCCTTTTGTTGCTCTTGTTTTATTGTTGTTGTTGATGTCTTAGTTGCTGGATAGGACAGAGAGAAATGGAGAGAGGAGGGGAAGAAAGAGAGGGGGAGAGAAAGACAGACACCTGCAGACCTGCTTCACCGCCTGTGAAGCGACTCCCCTCCAGGTGGGGAGCCGGGGGTCTCAAACCAGGATCCTTACGCCGGTCCATGTGCTTCGTGCCACGTGCACTTAACATGCTGCGCCACTGCCTTATTCCCATTAATTGGGACTTTCAAAAATGTGTCCAATAATCACCAGTATTGAACTCTTTTATTTATTCTTCTTTCAAACCTTTGACCTAAGCATGATACACTGTGATTTCCTCCTTTTGGTTCAGGACCCAGTCTAGACACCATGTTTTCCACAATTCTCAACATAAATTGAAACACTTGGCCTTTTTATTAATGAATTACTAAAACCAGTAATTTACATTATCATAATAAAATTACCTGTTTATGAGAATTTTGTATCCACTGAATATAGGATAGCATTTTACGTGATTTTGCTGCAAAGGCAACCTCACCAATGTGTCTTGGAACTTCTCCTCCCCAGATCCCTGCCTGACTAGGGAAAGATAGAAACAGGCTGGGCATATGGATCAACCTGCCAACACCCATGTCCTGTGGAGAAGCAATTATAGAAGCCAGATCTTCCACCTTCTGCACCCAATTAAGAATTTTAGTCCATACTCCTAGACAGGGATAAAGAATAGGGAAGCTTCCAATGGAGGAGTTGGGACATGGAGCTCTGGTGGTGGAAACTGTGTGGAATTGTATCTACCCCTGTTATCTTACAATCTTGTTAATCATTATTAAATCACTAATAAATAAGAAAACACAAAGCAGAACTTGGACTGGGTTTGGTGTATTGCACCAAAGTAAAAGACTCTGGGGTCAGGGAGAGAGTTCAGGTCCTGGAACATGATGGCAGAGGAGGATCTAGAGGAGGTTGAATTGTTATGTGGAAAACTGAGAAATGTTACAGATGTACAAACTATTGTATTTTACTGTTAACTGAAAACCATCAGTCCCCCCAATAAAGAAAAAAAAAGTTGATAGGACAGCAGTAATGTGACTTAAAAAAACATTTTTTTTTAAAAAAAAAGAAACCATCTGAACCAATTATACCTTCTACTACCCCCATTTGTTGTGGCATCTGCCTGTGAAAAGTTCAAAGAAAACTGACCTCAGACCAGCATGGATCTTCTATAGAGTCAAAACAATGTCTTTACATTCCTTAAATGCCAAAGAAAGAGCCTGACCTCAGCTGTTTTAATGGGGAGAGGGACCAAGTATGGGGTCCAGTGCAGGACCTAAAATTGCGTTTGAAGAACTGAAAAGCCCTAACACCTGAATTGGTATCTTCTATAAACTTACTGTTTCAACAGTTTGATTTTCACTATTTATTTATTTATCTATTTATTTATGTATTTATTTATTTAAAAAAGGAGACATTAACAAAACCATAGAATAAGAGGGGTACAGTTCCACAATTCCCATAACCCAATCTCCATATCCCATCCCCTCCCCTGATAGCCTTCCCATTCTCTATCTCTCTGGGAGTATGGATCCAGGGTCATTGTGGGTTGCAGAGGGTGGAAGGTCTGGCTTCTGTAATTGCTTCCTCGCTGAACATGGGCATTAACTGGTCTGTCCATACTCCCAGTCTGCCTCTCTCTTTCCCTAGTAGGGTGGGGCTCTGGGGAAGCAGAGCTCCAGGACACATTATTGGGGTCGTCTAGGGAAGTCTGGTCAGCATCTTGTTGGCATCCGGAACCTGGTGGCTGAAGAGAGTTAACATACATAGCCAAACAAACTGTTGAACAATCATGGACATAAAGACTGGAATAGTGCAGATGAGGTGTTGGGGGGTACTCACTGCAGACTATTGTGTACTTTTGCTTTCAGGTATATATTTTTCCCCTAGTTTATGGGCACGTGTGAACCTATGCTCTATCTCAGGAGACCTGGACTATATCTAGGTTTGGGGACTTTATTGGGGACTGGAACACCTGGATTGGAATTAGAGAATACTATGAAAGGAAAGGTCTCACCCGAGTGATGAAGCTGAATGGTTGTCATTCCACACCTGAAGTCTCTGGACACAGTCTGAAGTGAAGCATGTTGGGGTGGCACTTGTTGCGTTGATTAGGTTGCGATCCGTGGATGCAGTGTTATTTGATTTGAATTGACAGCAGCATGTAGGAAAGTAGACCCCACCCTAAGATTCCAGGACTGGGGGAAATATAGGTTCTATAGTGGAAATGTGAGGTTTCTGCTGTCTTAGGGTTCAAGAAGACAATGGATAGTTATTGTTATCATCACATTATTTGGTGATTGGGTTAACTTTGGAAGGTCCCTTTGATAGGGTTTGGGGTATAATACCCAGCATGCTGTATATAGCTGTTCTACCGGTTGCTTCTGTTCTCCCTGGTCTAGGCTTTTGAGAGAGTCCACATATCAAAGACTCAGCCTATGTATTAAAAAGACTCAGTCTGTGTTTTCAGAAGTTCTAGACATATGATCAATTTTCCCCCTCTCATATTAATTAAATAGTGGTTTATATGTTTACACTTTAATAGGAATGTACATAAACACCATTCCCACCACCAAAAGACTGTGTTCCAGCCCTCCCCCCACCCCCGTCCTCCACCCCCAACCCCATCGCACCAGGAAGCCCAATGGCCACCCTCCCCTTCACCACAGTGTTTTTACATTGGTGCCCTGCTTTCCATTTAATCAGATCCTGCTTTTAGTTTCCCTTTCTGTTCTTCTTTCTCAACTTCTGTTCATGAGTGGGGACATCCCATACTCATCTTTATCTTTCTGACTTAGCTGACTTAACATAATTCCTTCTAGCTCTCTCCAAGATGGGTCAGATAAGGTGGGTTCATTTTTCTTAATAGCTGCATAGTATTCCATTGTGTATATGTACCACAGCTTTCTCAGCCACTCATCTGTTGTTGGACACCTGGGTTGCTTCCAGGTTTTAGCTACTACGAATTGTGCTGCTAGGAACATAGTTGTACACATACCTTTTTGGTTGCGCATTATGGAATTCTTGGGGTATATCCCCAAGAGAGGAATTACTGGGTCATATGGAAGGTCTATGTCTAGCCTTGTGAGAGTTCTCCAGACTGCTCTCCAGAGAGGCTGGACCAATTAAGATTCCCACCAGCAGTGCAGAAGGGTTCCTGTGTCCCCACAGCCTCTCCAGCATTTGTTGCTGCTGTCCTTTTTGATGTATGCAATTCTCACAGGAGTGAGATGGTATCTCAATGTTGTCTTAATTTGCATTTCTCTGACAATTAGTGACCTAGAGCAGTTTTTCATATGTTTGTTAGCCTTTTGGATCTCCTTTGAAGTGAAAGTCTTGTTCATATCCTGTGCCCATTTTTGGATGGGGTCATTTGGTTTTTTGGTGCTAAGTTTGCTGAGCTCTTTATATATTTTGGTGATTAGTCTTTTGTCTGATGTTCGGCATGTGAAGATCTTCTCCCATTCTGTGAGGGGTCTCTTTGTTTGTGTGATAGTTTCTTTGGCTGTGCAGAAGCTTTTCAGTTTGATGTAGTCCCATTGATTTGCTTCTGCTTTAGTCTTCCTTGCAATTGGGTTTGTTTCATCAAAGATGTCCTTGAGGTTTAGGTGGGAAAGTATTTCACCAATGTTTTCCTCTAAGTATTTGATAGTTTCCAGTCTGACATCCAGGTCTTTGATCCATCTAGAGTTGATTTTTGTTTCTGGTGAGATAGGTTGGTTCAATTTCATTCTTCTGCATGTTACAACCTAGTTTTCCCAGCACCATTTATTGAAGAGAGCCTCCTTCCATTTAATCCTTTGGGCCCCCTTATCAAAGATTAGATATCCATAGGTGTGGGGGTTTAGTTCTGGGCTTTCAATTCTGTTCCACTGGTCTGTGTGCCTATTTTTGTTCCAGTACCAGGCTGTTTTGATGATGATGGCCTCATAATATAGTTTGAGATCTGAGATTGTGATGCCTCTGTTTTTGTTTCTTTTCCTCAAGATGGTTTTGGCAATTCTAGGTGTTTTCGGGTTCCAGATAAATGACTGTAGTGTTTGTTCTATTCTCTTAAAGAAGCTTGGTGGAACTTTGATGTGTATCGCATTAAATTTATATATGGCTTTGAGGAGAATATTCATTTTGATGATATTTATTCTTCCCAATCATGAGCATGGGATGTTTTTCCATTTCTTGGTATCAGTTTCTATTTCCTTGAAGAGTGACTCATAATTTTCAGTATATAAGTCTTCCACTTTTTTGGTCAGCTTTACTCCTAGGTATTTTATTGATTTTGTTGCAACAGTGAATGGGAGAGATTTCTGGATGTCTTCTTCAGATTTAGTGTTTGCATAGAGAAATGCCACTGATTTTTGTACATTGATTTTGTAGCCTGACACCTTGCTATATTGCCTGATAACTTCCAGTAGTTTTCTGTTGTATTCTTTAGGTTTTTCTATGTATACTATCATATCATCTGCAAATAGTGAGAGCTTGACTTCTTCCCTTCCAATCTGTATTCCTTTGATTTCTTTCTCTTGCCTGATTGCTATGGCAAGAACTTCCAATACTATGTTGAAGAGTGATGGTGATAGTGGACAGCCCTGTCTAGTCCCCGATCTGAGGGGAAACACTTTCAGCTTCTGCCCATTCAGTATGATGTTGGCTGTAGGTTTGCTATATATGGATTCCACTATCTTGAGGAATTTCCCATCTATTCCCATTTTTTTGTAGAGTTTTGAGCATGAATGGGTGTTGGATTTTGTCAAAGGCTTTCTCTGCATCTATTGAGATAATCATGTGGCTTTTGGCTTTGCTTTTATTGATGTGGTGAATGGCATTGATAGACTTACGTATATTGAAGCAGCCTTGCATTCTTGGGATGAATCCCACTTGATCGTGATGAACAATCTTTTTGATATGCTGCTGTATCCAGTTGGACAAGATCTTGTTTAATATTTTGGCATCTGTGTTCATCAGAGGTATCGGTCTGTAGTTTTCCTTTTATGTTGTGTCTCTATCTGCTTTTGGTATCAGGGTGATGTTGGCTTCATAGAAAGTGGAAGGAAGTATTCCTGTTTCTTCGATCTTATGGAAAAGCTTTAGGAGTATGGGCATTAACTGTTTCCTGAAGGTTTTGTAGAATTCGTTTGTGAAGCCATCTGGTCCAGGACTTTTGTTGTTGGGGAGATTCTTAAAAACAGTTTCGATTTCTTTGTCTGTAATTGGTGCATTTAGGTTTTGTAGTTCTTCTTGGTTCAGTTTTGGAAGGGCATATGCTTCTAGGAATTCTTCCATTTCTTCCAGATTCTCTAGCTTGGTGGTGTATAGTTCTTCATAGAAGTTTCGCGTGATTTTCTGGATTTCTGTGGTGTCAGTTGTGATATCTCCTCTATCATTTACAATTCTATTTATTTGAGTCTTCTCCCTTTTTTCTTTAGTGAGTCTGGCTAGGGGTTTGTCAATCTTGTTTAATTTTTCAAAGTACTAACATTTGGCTTCATTGATCTTTTGTATGGTTCTCTTATTTTCGATGTTGTTTATTTCTGCTCTAATTTTAGTGATTTCTGTCCTTCTTGTTGCTTTGGGTTCCTTTGTTTCTCTTCCTCTAAGTCCTTAAGGTGTGCAGTAAGGCTGTTTATTTGGGTTTTTTCTTGTTGTTTAATATGTGATTGTATGGTTATGAGTTTCCATCTCAGTACTGCTTTAGCTGTGTGCCAAATATTTTGATAGGTTGTGTCTTCATTTTCATTTGTTTCCAGAAATATTTGAATTTCCTGCTTGAGTGTGTCTCTAACCCAGTGATTCTGAAGCAGTATGTTGTTTAGTTTCCAAATTATGTTACTTTTAATAGTTTTCTGTTTATTTTTAAATGTTAGCTTTACTCCATTGTGGTCTGAGAAGATACTTGGGATGATTTCAATGCTCTTGAATTTGTTGATGCTGTCTTTCTGTCCTAATGTGTATATCTTTGAGTATGTGTTGTGTGGATTTGAAAAGAATGTGTATTCCAGTTTTTTGGGGTGAAGAACTCTGAAAATGTCCAGGAGGTCTAGTCTGTCCATCTCTTCATTTAATTCTCTTGTTTCTTTGTTGATTCTGTGCTTTGTTGATCTGTCTAAGTGTGAGAGTGGGGTGTTATAGTCTCCCATTATTATTGTATTACTATTGATGTATTTTTGAAGTTCTTTGAGTAGGTGCTTGATGTATTTAGATGTTCCCTCATTGGGTGCATAGATGTTAATAATTGTTAAACATTCTTGCCTGATTGATCCTTTAATCATTATGTAACAACCTTGCCTCTCTTTTATTACTTTATTTAATTTAAAATCTATTGTGTCAGAGATTAGAATGGCTATTTCTGCCTTTTTTTATGCTCCATTAGCCTGTATGATAGTTTTCCATCCTTTCACTTTAAATCTGTGTTTATCTTGTTGGTTCAAGTGGGATTTTTGTAAGCAGCATATGGTTGGGTTATGTTTTCTGATCCATCCCCCCATTCTGTGCCTTTTGCTGGGTGAGTTTAAGCCACTGACATTTATTGATAATATGGATTTAATGTGTTGTAGTGCCATTGTTCAACAAGTTTTTATTTGTTCTGATATGTTGCAAGTATTATGGTGATGCTCTTGTTTATAAGGGGTCTTTTATAATCTCTTTCAGAGAGAGTTTGATGACAGTTGCTTCCTTTAACTGTTGTTTGTCTAAGAAGGTTTTGATCCCTCCATCTAGTTTGAATGAAAGTCTAGCAGGCTATATTATCCTTGGTTGAAACCCTTTTTCATTCATGGCTCGATAGAAATCTTGCCCTTCTCTTCTGGCTTTTAGAGTTTAGGTGGAGAAGTCTGCTGATAGTCTTATGGGTTTTCCCCTGTATGTGATTTTTTTGTTTTTCTCTTGCAATCTTTAGGATCCTTTCTTTATCCTTACTTCTTTTCATTGTGACTATGATGTGTCTTGGTGTCTTCAGGTCTGGGTTGATTCTGTTTGGGACTCTCTGAGCCTCTTGGATCTTAATGTCCTTTCTGTTGTTCAGGTCTGGGAAGTTTTCATCTCTGATTTCTTCTATAATGTTCGCTTCCCCTTCCTCTCTTTCTTCCTCTGGCAGGCCAATTATACAAATGTTACTTCTTTTGAGATCATCCCATTTGTCTCTGCTGTTGTTTTCAGTGTCTCTCAATCTCTTTTTGAGATCTTTTACCTCTTTCTTAGTTTTCTCTAGCTCATCCTCTGTCTGGCTAATTCTGTTTTCTGCTTCTGCTAGTCTGCTTTCCCTTCCCTCAGCTGCTTTCTTCATTCCAGCTATTTCAGCTTTCAATTCTCTGATTGCCTCAAGGTTGTTAGTATTTTCCATGAGGGCCTCATCTGTTGTTCCCCTAATACTGCTATTCCTTTCTTCCAAAGTTGTTTTCAGTTCTGTGATTAATAAATTTATTATTGTTTGCATGCTTTTCTTATCTATGGTTACTTTTGGCAGATTTGTAGTTTCTTCTGGGCTCTTGTCTTCATTCATTGTAGTAGCAGTTTTACTTGCTCTTGATCTACCCATTTTTTTAAATGTGTTTTTTATTTTTATGTTCTATTGTTCCTCAGTTATTGTGTTTTGTGTACAAGCCACACTATACTAAATGCCTTTATGACAAATGCAATCACTACCCTCAGAAATTACAACAATAACTAAAGCAATGACTGAAGCAGTTTAACCAATACCAGTTAGTCCCATAATGTCTCCAGTTAATGAAAAAATAGCAACCAAATCCAAATGAAAAAGAAAGAGACAGGGAAAAAGGGGATAGCAGGAATAGACAAGTATGCAAATCTACTGTCCACTGTAAATTCTAGGGGTAGCAAGAGGAGAGGGGAAGTAGAGCGGAGACAAACACAAATAGCGTCTGCTCTGAGTCAGATTTCTTCCCTGAAATAGTTCACAAGTGAGTATCAGTGAATTCAGAAGGCAGAGGGAGGAGGAAGGGAGAAAGGAAGACAGGGGGAAAAAGATAAAAGAAAAAAGAAAAGAATAAAACAGTTATAAAAAAAGCAGTGAAAGGAGAGTTTTTTTTTTTTAATTGGCTTGGAGGTGGGAGAAGGGTGAGAGTGGATAGAGGAGGTATGAAAAGTGAGACAAGTTTGTCTCACAGTGAGTGATAGTTCTTGTCGTCTAGTGATGGAAAGTATACTAAGAGTTAATTTTGGTCAACCTGAGGGGGGGGCAAAGATATATGCGTGTATATATAATAGTATTAGTAAAATAGAACAGAGTTAAAAGCCCAAGCAGTGAGTCTGCAGCTTGGACAGCTCCCAGTTAGCATATGCACATTGAGTCTAGACAAATGATTGAGAAAGAAAACACAAAACCAAACAAAAGAAGTAAAAAAAACTTTCAAGCAGTCTCTCCCTGGGTGAGACTTGCTTGATTAGCTAATTGTCACTCCAAATGGGTCTAAGACCCTTACTCAGAGGAAAAACAAAAATAGCCTAGAAATTTGGAAGAGAGGTTGGAGTGGCACACTTGTGGGCCAGGAATATCTTGGTAAAGAAAGGAGCTCAGTGGGGAGCCTGCTAGGAGCAGCTCCCAAACCCTTGGTCTGGTTATGGGGAGAGGGGGGCTGAGAGAAATAATCAAGAAATTTCCTTTCTTTTTGCTCTAATTTTTAACCCAAATTGAATTATAATCATCTCCTTGGACTCAAGTTTAGGATGCCTCATTTGTCCCGCTGAAGGCCAGGATTTCTAAGGCTTTCTAGCAGTTGTTGTCAGAGCTCATACTGGTGCAGCTACTTTCCAGTCGTCATCTTGGCTCTGCCTCCTTTTTTTTTTTTAACTTTAAAAAAAATATTTATTTATTTATTCCCTATTGTTGCCCTTGTTGTTTTTTCATTGTTGTTATAGCTGTTATTGTTGTCATCCTTGTTGGATAGGACAGAGAGAAAAGGAGAGGGGAGGGGAAGACAGGAAGGGGGAGGGAAAGACACCTGCAGACCTACTTCACCGCTTGTGAAGCGACTCCCCTGCAGGTGGGGAGCCAGGGCTCGAACCGGGATCCTTCCTCCAGTCCTTGCGCTTTGTGCCACGTGTGCTTAACCCACTGTGCTACCACCTGATTCCCCAGATTTTCATTTTCTTATTCTCTTCCACCCTTCCTTCCTTCCTTCCTTCCTGTCTTTCTTTCTTTCTTTCTTTCTTTCTTTCTTTCTTTCTTTCTTTCTTTCTTTCTTTCCATCTTCTTTTTCTGGGAGTACTGCTCAGCTCTGGCTTATGGTGGTCCTGGGGATTAAACCTGGGACATCGAATCCTCAAAACCTCAAGTGTGAAAGTCTTTTGTATAACTATTATGCTATCTCTCCCACCTACATTTTTTCTTATAAAGTAGACTGGAAGGAAGAGCAAAATGAGTTGCTTGGAAGTTGAGCTCTGCAAAGCTAAAAAGATGCAGAGGTCACATAGGCTCCTAAGCTGAATATAGCCCCCAGACCAAATCAAATCGATGAGGTCTATGCTCAACAATATTTGGGAGCTACTCTCTTCCTTGATCCAGCTTTCTAGCCATTTTTCCTGCCACGACATCATCTTTCCAGACAATAACTTGGGTCCAGCTGCATATCAGAACTCAGGCTCAGGAAAAAACTAGTATAGTCATGGACCATTTGGAATATAACTAAAATAGGCCTACTAGCTATCTTCAAAACGGAGGCCCAAAACTTCATTTGCAATATTCCAGCCTTTAGGTTCATGACTAGTCAATAATTTGTTTGGCTTTATATGTTAACTCTTTTTTCAGCCACCAGGTTCCAGATGCTACCATGATGCCAACCAGACTTCCCTGAACAGACAACCCAACCCATGTGTTCTGGAGCCCTGCTTTCCCAGAGCTCTGCCCCACTAGGGAAAGAGAGAGACAGGCTGGGAGTATGGATCAACCTGTCAACTCCCATGTTCATCAGGGAAACAATTATAGAAGCCAGACCTTCTACCTTCTGCACCCCATAATGACCCTGGGTCCATACTCCCAGAGGGTAAAACAATAGAAAAGCTATCAGGGGAGTGGATGAGATACGGAGTTCTGGCGGTGGGAACTGTGTGGAGTTGTACCCCTATTATTCTATAGCTTTTGTCAGTGTTTCCTTTATATAAATAAAAATTTAAAAAATCATATCACTAATGTTTGCTAGTTGTAGCATAGAACAATTTATTTTGTAGACAAAGGCTTTCTTCCCAGTTCTCTCACAAACTGGTTAGCCAGGTCCCTATCCCAATACTGGTTTCATCACCATAAAAAAATGAAGCTATTGTTGGGTGAGATAAGCCAAAAAGAGGACAAATACTGAATGATCTCACTTATAGGTGGGGCTTAATAAGTAAGGACAGAGAGGGAGAACACAAAGGAAAACTTGGAGTGGGTGTGGTGTATGGCATCTGAGGAAAGGATGCTAGAGAAGGAGTAGGAGGGAAGTGCTGAAAAGAACCTTAAGTTATTGCTGCATGATGATGTAAAAGGACTTAGGTTGTGGGTGAGGGTGATCTGTAGAAAACTCTCACAGGGAGATGAGAAAGTGTACCCATGCGTCAGTGACTGCACAGTAAAACATAACTCTCAAATAAAAAGGATTAGAATTAGCCAGTTATACTAGAACTTTAAGGGTCTCTTCAAGTCTGATAGTTTAAGTCACTTCTGGGATTTTTGAATTTGTAAGATATTTAAATGGGATTAGGCATTTGGAAGTTATTATTCACCCTATCTCCAACTTCCTTTACTTTTATGGGACATTAGCCGTATAGTCTCCAACCCATTATCCTGGGGGCTGGTGATGGGTGGGGGCTCTTAGGCTTAAGAAGGGAAAGGCATGTACTACTAAATAAATAGTATTGCACCAAAATAAAAGACTCTGGGTGGAGGGGGGTTCAGGTCCTAGAACATGATGGCAGATTAGGACCTAGTGGGGGTTGAATTGTTATTTGGAAAACTGGGAAATGTTACGCATGTACAAACTATTCTATTTTACTGTCGACTATAAACCATTAATCCCCCAATAAAGAAATTTTTAAAAAGACTAAATCCATGACAGAAGTTCAGGTGGCCATGCTCAAAATAAAAGCAATATAGGCAGGGTTGGGCGGTAGCGCAGTGGGTTAAGTGCACATGACATGAAGTGCAAGGATTGACACAAGGATCTGGGTTCAATCCCCCCAGCCCCCCACTCCCCACCTGCAGGGGTTGCTTCACGAGCAGTGAAGCAGGTCTGCAGGTGTCTATCTTTCTCTCCCCCTTTCTGTTTTCTCCTCTCTCCATTTCTCGCTGTACTATCCAACAACAAGGACGCCAATAACAGCAACAATAATAACCACAACAACGATAAAACAACAAGGGCAACAAAAGTGGAAAAATAGCCTCCAGGAGCAGTGGATTCATGGTGCAGGCAGGCACCGAGCCCCAGCAATAACCCTGGAGGGCAAAAAAAAAAAAAGTAAAAAAAAAAGGTTTACAGAAAAAAAAAACTAATATAGTCATGGGCCCTTTGGAATATAACTGAAATAGGCCTACTAACTATTTACAAAATGGAGGACCCCCCCGCCCCAACTCTTCATCTAAACTATTCCAGCCTTTAGGTTCATGATTAGTCAACAATTTGCTTGGCTTATATGTTTACTCTTTTTGCAGCCTCCAGGTTCTAGATGCTACCATGATGCCAACCAGACTTCCCTGGGCAGACAACCCCACCAATGTGTTCTGGAGGCCCTCTTCCCCAGAACCCTGCCCCACTAGGGAAAGAGAGAGACAGGCTGGGAGTATGGATTGACCTGTCAATGCCCATATTCAGCAAGGAAGCAATTACAGAAGCCAGACCTTCCACTTTCTGCACCCCATAATCACCCTGGGTCCATACTCCCAGAGGGATAAAGAATAAGAAAGCTATTAGGGGAAGGGATGGGATATGGAGTTCTGGTGGTGGGAATTGTGTGGAGTTGTACCCCTCTTATCCTATGGTTTTTGTCAGTGTTTCCTTTTTAAAAAAATATTTAGTTATTTATTCCCTTTTGTTTCCCTTGTTGTTTTATTGTAGTTTTTATTGTTGTTTTTGATGTCGCCATTGTTGGGTAGGACAGAGAGAAATGGAGAAAGAGGGGAAGACAAAGAGGGGGAGAGAAAGACAGACACCTACAGACCTGCTTCACCGCCTGTGAAGCGACTCCCCTGCAGGTGGGGAGCCAGAGGCTCCAACCAGGATCCTTCCACCAGTCCTTGTGCTTTGCACCACCTGTGCTTAACCCGTCGCACTACCGCCCGACTCCCCAGTATTTCCTTTTTTTAAATTTTTAAAAAAATTTATTTTCCCTTTTGTTGCCCTTATTGTTGCAGTTATTATTGTTGTTGTTATTGATGTTGTCGTTGTTAAATAAGACAGAGAGAAATGGAGAGAGGAAAGGAAGACAGAAAGGGGGAGAGAAAGACACCTGCAGACCTGCTTCACCGCTTGTGAAGCGACCCCCCTGCAGTTGGGGAGCTGGGGGCTTGAACTGGGATCTTTTCGACTGTCCTTGGGCTTCGCGCCACATGCACTTAACCCACTGCGCTACCACCAGACTCCCCAGTGTTTCCTTTTTATAAATAAAAATTTTAAAAAGTAAACTTGTAGATATGTGAAATTTCAGCTTATGATTTTATACATTTATTCCTAAGAATTTTTCCACACAAAGGCTTTTAAGGTACTTAAGAAGTACTAAAAGAACACAGATCAAAACTGTCATGGCCAAGGTTGAGGTTGAAGCTGGGCCTATCTAATAGATCCTGAGCATTTTAAGAAAACAGCAAGTGGTCCAATGCAGGGGAGTCAGGAAAAGAGGATACAAAAGTTATTGAGGACAACAGTATGAAGGGAAATGCCTCTAAAAACTCAACATCAGGAAAGAAGGACAAAAATCGTTTCATGCTGTAAAGTTTTTACCAACTCTATAACAAGAATATGGTACCAAAGGTTTGAGTAAACGACAAAAGAATATTATACGAAGGACCGTTGGAAACTAAAACTACTTTAATAAACCCAAATGAAGAAAAGGTTAAGGGGCTGGGTGGTGAGTCACCAGGTTGAGGCTCACATTACCATGCATAAGGGTTTGAATTCAAATCCCTGGCCCCCACTTTTAGAATGGAAGTTTCATGAGCTGTGATGCATTGCTGCAGGTATCTTTCTTTCGCCCTGTCTACCTCTCCCTTTATATCTCCTCTCTATTTCTCTCTGTGCTATCAAATAAAAGAAATGAAATAGAAGATGAATAAGAAGCAGAAGCAGAAGCAGAAACAGACGAAGGATAAGGAGAAGGAGCAGGAGGAGGAGAAGGAGAAGAAGGAGAAGAAGAAAAATGGACTCCAGAAACAGTGGATTTGTTGTGCAGGCACCGGGCACTAGTAATAAATCTGGTGGAAAAAAAGAAGTTAAAAGACAGAAGGGAGTCAGGCAATAGCTCAGTAAGTTAAGTGCAGGTGGCACAAAATGCAAGGACCGGTATAAGGATCCCGGTTCAAGCCCCCAGCTCCCCTCCTGCAGGGGAGTCGCTTCACAGGTGGTGAAGCAGGTCTGCAGGTGTCTCTGTCTCCCCCTCTCTGTCTTCCCCTCCTCTCTTGATTTCTCTCTGTCCTATCCAACAAGGAAGATAGCAATAACAACAATAATAACTACAACAATAAAAAACAACAAGGGCAACAAAAAGGAATAAATAAATAAATATTTTTTAAAAGACACAAAATTTAAGATACTGTCATTGTGATAATGAGATAGTGCTGTTGTGATAAATTCCATATAACTTCTTTTTGTGCTCTTTACTAAAAAGAAAATTTATTTATTCCCTTTTGTTGCCCTTGGTTTTGTGTTTTTTTTTTGTTGTTGTTGTTGTTGTTTTGTTTTGTTTTGTTTTTTACCAGAGCACTGCTCAGCTCTGACTTATGGCAGTGTGGGGGATTGAACCTGGGACTTGAGAGCCTGAGGCATGAAAATATCTTTGCATAATCATTATGCTATACCCACACCCTGCCTTTGTTGTTTTATTGTAGTTGTTACTGATGTCATCGTTGTTGGATAGGACAGAGAGAAATGGAGAGAGGAGGGGAAGACAAGAGTGGGGGAGAGAAAGACACCTGCAGACCAGCTTCAGTACTTGTGAAGCAACTCCCCTGCAGGTGGGGAGCCAGGGGCTCAAACTGGGATCCTTATGTAGGTCCTTGTGCTTTGTACCACCTGCCCTTAACCCACTGTGCTACTGCCTGATTCCCCTCTTTTTGTGCTCTTAAGATAGAACCATTTGGGCTGGCAAGATAGTTTAATGGGTAAGGCCTGGTCCTTCCATGGATGTAGGACAGGCTTGAGCCCTGGTACCACACAGGAGATTTTATGGTATAAGAAGATACTCCAGTGTTATGGTGTTTCTCTCTGTCTCTATCTCAGTGAAGAAGTGGCTTGGAGTAGTAAACTTGCATATGTGCAATACCCCAGTTTTACACACATAAAATAAGACCATCACTACCGAAAGTTGTTGAGAGTGGGGATATGAAGAAGACCATAGTGGAATTCTTTTAAAAAATTTTATTAGTGATTTAATAAAGGCTAAATAGTGGAGTTTTTTTAAATCAGTGATTCCCTCTGGGAGTATGGACACAAGATCATATGGGGTGCAGAGGGTGTAAGGTCTGGCTTCTGTAATTGCTTCTCCGCTGAACATGAGTATTGGCAGGTCGATCTATACTGCCAGCCTGTTTCCATCTTTCCCTAGTGGGGCAGGGCTATGGAGAGGTGGAGCTCTAGGGTACATTGGTGAGGTCATCTCCCCCAGGGAGTCAGGTTGGCATCATGGTAGCATCTGCAACCTGGTAGCTGAAAAAAGCATTAAGATATAAAGAAGAAAACATTGTTTAATAATCAGAAATCTAAAGGAAAAAATATAGCAGATGAAATTTGGGGGTCTCCATTTTGGAAAAAGCTAGTTGGTCTATTTTAGGTATATTCCAAGGGGCTCATGACTTTACTAATTTTTTAAAATATTTATTTATTTATTTCTGTTTGTTGTCCTTGTTGTTTTATTATTGTTGTTGTTACTGATGTCATCGTTGTTGGATAGGACAGACAGAAATGGAGAGAGGAGGGGAAGACAGAGAGGGGAAAAGAAAGATATGACACCTGTAGACCTGCTTCACTGCCTGTGAAGCGACTCCCCTACAGGTAAAGAGCCGGGGGCTCGAACCCGGGTCCTTACGCCAGTCCTTGAGCTTTGCACCACATGAGCTTAACCCTCTGTGCTACTGCCCGAATCCCGACTTTACTAATTTTTGCCTGAGCCTGACAGCTAACATGCAGGTGTATCAAAGGTACTGACTGGAGGAGATGGTATCAGAGTTTGAAATAGTACTAGAAAGCTGGATCAGGGAAGAGAATAGCACCCAAATATGGGAAAAGTATATAAATATTGTTAACTGTATACCCCATCAATTTGATCTGGGGCCCATATTCAGTGCAGAAGCCTGTGTAACCCCTGGATTCCTGTAATCTGAGCTCTCATTTCTGTGGTCACAGCTAGGAACATTCTAGACTGCACTCACTGCTGAACCCGTCTTCCTCAAGTGGTAGAATATTTTGGCCCAACTTCCCTTCAGAGAATGGGGTAGTCCCTATCATTGTTGATCCACACTGAGGGCAAGGCCCTGTAGAGGCCCCCATCCTGTTTCTATTTTTCCTTAGTAGGATAGAGCTCTGGAGAGGTAAGGCTCCAGGACTCACTGGTGAGGACATCTGCCCAGGGAATTCAGGATGGAATCATGGTACCATGTGCAATTTGGTGACTGAAAGACAGAAGACATAAAGTGGGACAGAGTGATTAGTGAACAGGAGCCAAAAAAAAAAAAAAGCAACAGAGAAGATGACAATAAGGATCTTAGGGTGGGAAATTTTGTGAAAGTCTATTTTAGGTATGTTCCTAATGGCCCATGACGATTCTGTTTTTGTTAGAGTTTGATAGCTAACATGGAGTTGGATGAAAACATTGTCTGAGAAATGATGTCAGAGTTGAGACTAAGGCTAGAAACTTGGATTAGGGCAGAGAGTAGCACCCAATCGTAAAGAAAATCTATGAATAAAATTAACGGATTATCCCCATCCACCTGACCCAGGGCCCACATATATTTATACTTAGCACAGGAGCCTGTATAACCTCTAAGGCCCTGTTGGTCTGAGCTCACAGTTCATGGTCACAGTTGGGAATATTCTAGGGTGCACTCATTTCAGAATCATTCTTCCTTGAGTCACAGGGTAGGATGACCCAGCCTCCCTTCGGAGGGTGGGACAGTCCCTACCATTATTACTTTATAGTGAGGGCAAGGTCCTGGAAAGATCCACAAGGTCTTATGCTGATGTTGCTGATGAGAGTGACAAGTGATGGTGGAGAGAGGGATCTATTTGAGGTCTAGGCCCATGATAAAATAAGATTTAAATAAAACTAATTTTAAATAATAAATTTAAACTCAAACTTACATTTTTGTCTTTATGGCACTGAATAGATTTTAGTGAATGTTCACTTTAAACTAGTTAGTACTGCGGAACTGCAGTCGGAGTCTAATATGTTTTCATCCTTTAAGACCCTGAAGGTCTGAAATCACAGCCAATTTTGCACATTAAACTCAAATCCAAAATAAACTAGATTCCAAGTAACCTGTTACTCTCTTCTAGGAAAACATCAATTGTGATTTGAAAAAAAAGTACCATTTTTAATAACCTCTTCTCTGTTTCCTGGCAAGTCCTTAGCTTCAGTTCAAAACTGATTTTCCCCAGTGAGAGTATAGCTGGAAGAATCCAGGATTTCTATGTGCCATATTCCCACTGTTTCAGGCTGTAAAGTGCTCCCATCCTCCAAGAAGACTGAAGATGAAAATCAGGGGAAAAGTAGGTTGTGAATCATGGGTAAATCAGCTCAGACTTTCCCAGAAACAAATAATGCATCACTATCAATAATGAATAACTGGAGAAATTGACTCCAAATTGAACTTTGGATTATATCATTTTTTAAAAATTTCTACATGAAATTGATAAAATGAACCTGCTAGAATTTGAATCACTTCTTAGTGTTATGTTGTTAATTTTTTTTTTAATAACTATGCTTCAGATGTCATAGAAACAGATGATAAAACAATCTATGAAGAGAGGCACTAGAGGCAAAAGTAGAAGCATGGAAGCAGAGGCTTTTCTTTGAAGACTTTGGGCCTCTTTGGTAAACTCAGACTGAACTTTATGTAAATTCCATGACAGTTGTCTTGAAGTACTGAGTTTGCTCTTTATTGCTTAGGACTAATGAAGTTGGGATTGCCAATTAAAAAAAAAAGTCATTTTGTTCAAAATGTTGAGTTTATGCTACAAATCTTCAGTGAGGTAGGATTTTGGCCAGAAAGTGATTTCTAGTACAAACACTAGTGTTCTCTTACAAGGCAAGTAAATCCCCAAATCATGTTGCTAATTAATTTTATATTTCCTTCAGCTACCTAAAACTAACAGTTGCAACATTCCTCAATTGGTATTTTACCAAGAATTCAGAATATGTAATTTATGGATCATGCCAAGAGTTTTCTGTTTACAGTGGAAAAAAGGGGAAAAAACTAAATAGGCAAAGTTTCATGGAAAGCATATATTATGGGACAGCAAAAGAATGGAAAGTGACAATTAGTTAAAATATTATTTTAATTTTTATTTATAAAAATATTTTATAGCAACCAAGCACTCTCTCTCTGACACACACACACACACACACACACACACACGCCTGGAGTCTTTATGTTTGCATAATTTGGAGCAAAAGTAAAGCAAAACAGAGCATAATGTCTACAGGGAATGCTAATGAAATAATTCTATTTCAAAGGACTGCTCTACTCTCCCCCCCTCCTTGAAGCAAATATTCTCTTTAGTGTGTGAAATGCTTGCTACCTTATTTGAGGCTCTGTACTTATTTTTTTTCTGCACAAACTAAGATTCCAGAGACAAAATAAAACCTAGTACAAGTTACAGTATCATAAGTAGTAGAGCTAGAAAGAATCTTGTGTCACGCTGGGGAGATAGCACAATGGTTAAACAAAATGACTTTCATACCTGAGTCTTTGTGCTCCCAGCACAGCCATAAGCTAGACTTGAGCAGTGCTCTAGTGGTGAAGAAGGAAAAAAAAACAACAAAAAACGAAACATCAAAAACCCTTGGGTCTCATCTAAGCTAATTGGTCCCATTATGGTAATGAGGAAACGGAAATGTGAAATTTGGCCAAATGACACACAGTAAAATTAGTAACCTTCAGGACCTTGCCCTCAACTTGAATCAACAATAGTAGAGAATGTTCCATCCTCCGAAAGAAGCCTGGACTATATACTCTATGCTATACCTGAGGAAGATGGGTCCTGATAGTGGGTGGCTTGGAGCGTTCCTACTTATGACCACAGAATGTAAGCTCAGATCGACAGGGATGCAGAGGTCACATAGGCTCCTAAGATGAATATGGGTCCCAGATCACATCAAATCGATGGGGTTTACAATCAACAATATTTATACACCTTTCCCATATTTGGGAGCTACTCTCTTCCCTGATCCAGCTTTCTGGTCCTTCTGCCAGCCATGACATCATCTCCCCAGACAATAATTAGGATCCACCTGCTTATCAGATTTCAGGCTCAGGCAAAACAAACAAACAAACAAACAAACAAACATCACTAGTATAGCCACAGGCCCTTTGGAATATAACTAAACTTCTTCTAGCGTTTGCCCTTCTTCCTTAGCCAGTCAACAGCATCAGGTTGAGCCTGATGTAAAGTTTCGAGACCTCCTTTGAATCTGGAGAGGTGGCAGTCGTTGACTATGTGGGTTATAGTCTGTCTGTAGCCGCAGGGGCAGTTCGGGTCATCTCTGGCTCCCCAGCGATGGAACATAGCTGCGCACCGGCCGTGGTCTGTTCTATAGCGATTGAGGAGGGCCCAATCATAACGTGCTAGGTCAAAGCCAGGTTGACGCTTGCAGGGGTCTGTGATGAGGTGTTTGTTCTTTACCTCAGCTGACTGCCAACTCTGTTTCTAAGAGTCTGGAACAGAGAAGTTCAGTGTAGGCATAGGGGACCAGATTGGATGACGAGACGTCAAGCGTTGGACAGGGTGGGCAAAGATATCCGCATATATTGGCAGGTTCGGTCGAGCGTAGATGTGGGAAATGAACTTAGATGATGCCGCATCCCAACAAATATCTGGCGGGGCGATGTTGCTAAGAATTGGCAGCCATGGAACCGGGGTGGAACGAATGGTTCCAGAAATTATCCTCATGGAGGAATATAATTTGGAATCGACCAAGTGGACATGGGGGCTACGGAACCATACTGGGGCACAGTATTCTGCAGTGGAATAGCATAATATGTCTACTGGCTAGCTACAAAACAGAGAGCCCCCCCTCCAACTCTTCACCGGCACTATTCCAGCCTTTAGGTCCATGATTGATCAACAATTTAATTGGCTTTGTATGTTAACTCTCTTTTCAACCACCAGGTTCCAGATGCTAGCATGATGCCGACCAGACTTCCCTGGACAGACAACCCCACCAATGTGTCCTGGAGCCCCACTTCCCCAGAACCCCGCCCTACTGGGGGAAAAGAGAGGCAGGCTGGGAGTATGGATCGACCTGTCAATGCCCATGTTCAGCAGGGAAGCAATTAAAGAAGCCAGGCCTTCCACCTTCTGCATCCCACAAGAACCTTGGGTCCATACTCCCAGAGGGTTAAATAATAGGAAAGCTATCAGGGGAGGGGATGGGATACAGAGTTCTGGTGGTGGGAATTGTGTGAAGTTGTACCTTTCTTATCCTGTGGTTTAGTCAATGTTTACTTTTTATAAATAAAATTTTTTTAAAAAAATTAGGAACCTTCAATACTAGATCCAACATGCTAAGTGAAGTAAGTCAGGAGAAAGACAAATACCATATCATCTCATTCATAAGTGGAATTTAAGATACAGAACAAGGGGAAGGACAGAATGAAATATGAATCTATAGTCTATCTCAGCAGACCTGACAATACGAAATGGCGAAGCAGGAGGGTATTAAAAATGCCCTGGGGCAGATGGAGGTAGCATTTCAGTGAAAGATGAGGCATGTTGGCACATATTTGAGAGAGATATGAAATTGTATTCTATTTTCTCAACTAAAATAAATTCATAAAAAAATGACTAGATCCTAGATCTCATGAGGATGGTTCCTAAATATTAATTCATAATGAGCATTTCACTGGTCCAAGGATAAAAGAGAAAAGTAAGGACTGTGTAGTGATTGTTTTATAAAGTTAGCTTTTTTTTTAAAACTATTTGTAAATTTGAGATTATGCCCATTAGACTATGTTAATGTTAAACTGCCATTTCTGGGACAGGGTGGTGGCACACCCAAATGAGTGTACACATTACCATGTACAAGAATCAGGGATCTGGTTTCAATCCTCAGGTCCCCACCTGCAGGGGAGAAACTTCACAAGCCGTGAAGCAGGGCTACAGATGTTTCTCTTTATCTCTCCCTTGCTTTATTCTCCTCCCCTCTCAGTTTCTCTCTATCCTATCAAATTTTAAAAAAGAAAGAAGGGAAAAGGTGTAAAAAAAAGAAAAAGAAAACAAAAAATGATTGCCAGGAATGGTAGATTCTTTCTACAATTTGCCCTCCCCCCCAGTGATAACCCTGGTGGCAATAAATAAATAAATGTGATTTATTCTATGAAATGATGATAATCAGAAAGATTAATTGCTATAAAACCATCAACTAGTAGACTAATCAGACACCCTATGTGATAAGCTTCAACAGTTTTTCAGAGAAGAATTGGTGTGTGAAAACTAAATTTTTCACCTATATTTGAGTCTAGTCCTCTGGCATCAATCCAAGGTCCTTTCTGACCCCAAGAGGTTTTGCACCAACTAAATACTCCACTGGAATGCTATATAAAGGGAAAATTTTTTGAACCCTAAGACAGCAGGAACCTCACATCTCCACTATAGAGCCCCTACTTCCCCCAGTCCTGGAACCCTTGGATAGGGCCCACTTTCCTGTATGCCTCTCCCAATCCATATCAAATAATATTGCATCCGCCTATCACAACCTAACCAACGCAACGATTGCCACCTCAACATGCTTCACTTCAGACTGTGTCCAGAGACTTCACGTGTGGAATGACAACCCTTCAGCTTCATTACTCGGGTGAGACCTTTCCTTTCATAGTATACTCTGGTTTCATCTCAGGTGGTTCACTTTCTAACAAAGTCCCAAAACCTAGATATAGACCAGTTTCTGTGAGAGAGAGCTTATGTTCACACGTATCCATAAACTACTACAAAATATATACCTGAAAACAGAAGTACACTAGAGTTTGCAGTGAGTACCTCCCTAACACTTCCTCTCCACTATTCCAAGCTTTGGGTCCATGATTGCTCAACAATTTGTTTGGCTTCGTATGTTAACTCTCTTTTCAGTCACCAGGTTCCAGATGCCATCAGGATGCTGGCCAGGCTTCCCTGGATTGAAGACCCCACCAATGTGTCCTGGAGCTCAGCTTCCCCAGAGACCCACCCAACTAGGGAAAGAGAGAGGCAGACTGGGAGTGTGGACCGACCAGTCAACGCCCATGTTCAGTGGGGAAGCAATTACAGAAGCCAGACCTTCTACCTTCTGCAACCCACAATGACCCTGGGTTCATGCTCCCAGAGGGATAGAGAATGGGAAAGCTATCAGGGGAGGGGGTGGGATATGGAGATTGGGTGGTGGGAATTGTGTGGAGTTGTACCCCTCCTACCCTATGGTTTTGTTAATTAATCCTTTCTTAAATAAAAATAAATAAATAAATAAAGGGAAAATTGTAAAAAACAAAAAAGGGGGGGAAGCAAATTGTAGAAAGAGGTTAGGTATGGAAGATAAATTAGAAAGGGAAAGATATTCGCTTTAAGTACTTAACTGTACATAGGCATTTATGTTTGGGGGATACTTTCTCTACAAAGGGAAATAGGAAGTACTTCATAAGTTTCTCCTAGATGTCTGAATTATTATTTTTTTTAAGAAAGGAGACATTAACAAAATCATAGGATGGGGGTACAACTCCACACAATTCCCGCCACCCAGTCTCTATATCCCGTCCCCTCCCCACTAGCTTACCCATTCTCTATCCCTCTGGGAGCATGGACCCAGGGTCGTTGTGGATTGTAGAAGGTGGAAGGTCTGGCTTCTGTAATTGCTTCCCCGCTGAACATGGGCTTTGACTGGTCGATCCATACTCCCAGTCTGCCTCTCTCTTTCCCTAGTAGGGTGGGTCTCTGGGGAAGAGGAGATCCAGGACACATTGGTGGGGTCTTCAGTCCAGGGAAGTCGGGCCGGCATCCTGATGGCATCTGGAACCTGGTGGCTGAAAAGAGAGTTAACATACAAAGCCAAACAAATTGTTGAAGAATCATGGACCCAAAGCTTGGAATAGTGGAGATAAAGTGTTGGGGGTATTCACTGCAAACTCTGGTGTACTACTGCTTTCAGGTATATATTTGCCCTGGTTTATGGATACGTGTGGACATATGCTCTATCTCCTGGAATCTGGTCTATATGTAGGTTTTGGGACTTTGTTAGGAAGTGAACCACCTGGGATGGAGTTAGAGAATACTATGAAAGGAAAGGTCTCACCCGAGTGATGAAGCTAAAGGGTTGTCATTCCACACCTGAAGTCTCTGGACACAGTCTGAAGTGAAGCATGCTGGGGTGGCACTCGTTGTGTTGATTAGGTTGCATTCCTTTATTCTTTTTTAATTAAAAAACAACTTCCCCAAGTTACTGGGTTTCCTGTTAGCAATACACAAATAGGATTATGTATTGCTATTTATTTATTTGTTTATTTATTTATTGCCACCAGGGTTATCACTGGGACTCGGTACCTGCATGATGAATCTACTACCCCTGGTGGCTTCCCCCCTCTTTTATTGTTTACTTTCTTTATGTTTTGATAGCATAGAGATAACTTGAGAGGGGATGGGTGGTAGAGATGGGGAAAGAGACACAGCACTCTTTCACCATTCATGAATCTTCCCCCTGGGCCCATTCACATGTTAATGTGTACACTCCACTGGGTGGTGCATCACCAGCTAGTCCCTATAGTTTGCTTCCTATGTGTAGAAACTTTTGTATTTGATGTAGTTTCATTTATTTACCTTTGTATTAGTTTCACTTGCCCATCAGGTTGAGTCTCCATATACATCCTTGATGTTAAGGTCGTGATGTTCTCTTCTATGTATTTTTTAGTTTCAGGTCTAATATTCATGTCTTTGATCAACTTTGAGCGAATTTTCGTGAATGATGCTAAGTGGTCGTCTACATAGATGAGAAATGGTCCATTTCACTTATTACTAGAGAAATGCAAAGTCAAACTGCAGTAAGATTCCACCTCACACCTGTGAGAGTGGCCTTCATCAACAAAACAGGAAATGACGAGTGTGGCAAGGTTGTGGAGAAAAACGGATACTACTGGTAGGAATGCAAACTGATGCAACCCCTCTAGAAGACTGCGTGGAGATCCCTTAAACAATTAAGAACAGAATTATCTTATGATCCAGCAATATCATTCTTAGGTATTTATCCAAAGGATATGTAAACACTGATTTGAAGGAACATATACATTCCTATGTTCATAGCTGTATTATTCACAATAACTAAAGAGTGGAAGTAGCCTAAATGTCATTGCTAGATGACTAATTATAGAAATTACAAAATATATACTTGAAGGAATCCTACTCTGTAGTGAAAATGGTGACACTGTGTCCACTGGGGCAAAGTGGGTGAAACTGGATGTGATAATACTTAGCAAAGTAAGTAAAGAGATGAAAGGCAACTACAGGATGGTTTCACACATATGTGGAATTCAGAGAGCTGGATAAATAATCCTGAAGGGGAAACAAATAAAAAAAAAAAACAGAAACAGTTTCTAAGACTTTGTGAGAACTATAGTGGTTACCATTGGGAATATGAAGGCACAGAATTTTGGTGGTGGGTTGGTGTAGAACCTCACAATCTGTACCCTACTATTTATCACATAAATAAATAAAATTAAATAAGTTGTTGGATATATACTCCATGGAATATTACTCTGCAATCAAAAAGATGATACTGTTTCTTTTGGAACAAAATGAATGGAACTGAAGATTCTTCTTTCTTCTAGCGTTTGCCAATGTCAAACTGAAGATGATTACACTCAGCAAAATATGTGGAGAGGTGAAAGACATATATGGATGGTTTGGATGTGAGGGCGATCTGGCTACGACATCTGTCACCCCATTGATCGCCAGGGTTGATTCGGCTGATCTGGCTGGCTAGGCGGGTGTCCCCTTCCTTTCTCACTGTTTCATGTGCATCCCTCCGGAAGATGGCCTTCCCCAAGTAGAGACAGACCGGTCTTCGGTCAAGGGTATATGAGTAGCTGTGCTTGCCTGCTAGAACCTCCAAACAAACTCTCAAATGTGGATGGTTTCACTCCTATGTTTAGTTTAGTTTAGAGATCTGATACACATGAACTTGCAAAAAACAAAAACTATCTCTAAGACTTTATGAGAACTATGGTGATTACGCTTGGAAGGATAGGGGCACAGAACTTTGGTGGTGGATGCAAGGTGCAACTATACCCTATAGTCTTATAATCTTATGAACCACTATTAATCATAAAAAATGGATTGAATAGAAAACCCCAAAAACATAAAAAAATGCAAGTTGTTAGGGAATAAGCTGTCTTATAAAGGAAGCATAATCAGACTACAATTGTACTTTTCAGCAGAAACACTAGAGACCAGTTTAAAGTAACATGAAATATCCATGGTATTGAAATATAATAACTAACAGCCTTGGATATTTTACTTTGCAAGATTATCATTCATATGTGAAGGAATGAAAAAAGCAGTGCCAGATATGCAAAGCATAAAGGACTTTGACATTACCGACCTAATTTTCAAGTTATTGAATGTAGTGACACAGGAAAAAGACAAGGAACATTTGAGTTTCAACATAGCTATAGAGACCCAGAAGCACAAACCAGATATATGAGACAACTAAGAAATATGAAATGGGTTTGTTTGTTGCACTGAAGTGAAGGACTCTGTGGCAGGGGCTAGTATTCAGGTCCTGGAACATGATGGTGGAAGAGGATCTAGGTGGGGTGGCTAGAGTGTTATGTGGAAAAATATTACACGTGTACCAACTACTGTATTTTACTGTTGACTGCAAATCATTAATTCCCCCCAATAAAGGGGGAAAAGGAAATATGAAATGGAAGGGAGTGGAGAACCGAAGCAGTTAAGTATGGAAAGATGAGAACAATTTTTTTTTTAGTTTTTAGTTAAATTTATTTTTTATTTAAGAAAGGATAAATTAACAAAACCATAGGGTAGGAGGGGTACAACTCCACACAATTCCCACCACCCAATCTCCATATCCCATCCCCTCCCCTGATAGCTTTCCCATTCTCTATCCCTCTGGAGGCATGGACCCAGGGTCGTTGTGGGTTGCAGAAGGTGGAAGGTCTGGCTTCTGTAATTGCTTCCCTGCTGAACATGGACGTTGACTGGTCGATCCATACTCCCAGTCTGCCTCTCTCTTTCCCTAGTTGGGTGGGTCTCTGGGGAAGAGGAGATCCAGGACACATTGGTGGGGTCTTCAGTCCAGGGAAGTCGGGCCGACATTCTGATGGCATCTGGAACCTGGTGGCTGAAAAGAGAGTTAACATACAAAGCCAAACAAATTGTTGAAGAGTCATGGACCCAAAGCTTGGAATAGTGGAGAGGAAGTGTTGGGGGGTACTCACTGCAAACTCTAGTGTACTTCTGCTTTCAGGTATATATTTTGCAGTAGTTTATGGATACGTGTGAACATATGCTCTCTCTCACAGAAACTGGTGTATATCTAGGTTTTGGGACTTTGTTAGGAAGTGATCCATCTGGGATGGAATTAGAGAATACTGTGAAAGGAAAGGTCTCACCCGAGTAATGAAGCTGAAGGGTTGTCATTCCACACGTGAAGTCTCTGGATACAGTCTGAGCTGAAGCATGTTGCAGTGGCAATCGCTGCATTGATTAGGTTGTGATCGGCAGATGCAATATTATTTGGTATGGATTGGGAGAGGCATGCGGGAAAGTGGGCCCTATCCTAAGGTTCCAGGACTGGGGGAAATATAGACTCTATAGTGGAGATGTGAGGTTCCTGCTGTCTTAGGGTTTTAAAAAAGACAATGGATAGTTAATGTTATCATCACATTATTTGGTAATTGGGTTAACTTTGAAAAGTCCTTTTGTTAGGGTTTGCTGTATAGTACCCAGTATCTTGTATATAGCTGTGCCATTGGTTGCTTCTGATCTACTTGGTCTAGGCTTTTGAGAGAGTCTGCATATCAAATACACAGCCTATATATTAAAAAGACTCAGTCTGTGTTTTAAAAACTTCGAGACATACAATTAATTTCCCCCCTCTCATATTAATTAACTAGTGTTTTATATGACTACACTTTACTAGGAGTGTACATAAACACCATTCCCACCACCAAAAGACTGTAACCCATCCCACCCACCCACCCCCACCCCCCACTGGCCCAGGAATCTGCATGTCTACCCCTCACCACAGGGTTTTTACTTTGGTGCCCTACTTTCAATTTAGTCAGATCCTGCTTTTAGTTTCCCTTTCAGATCTTCTTTCTCAACTTCTGTTGATGAGTGGGATCATCCCATACTCATCTTTATCTTTCTGATTTAGCTCACTTAACATAATTCCTTCTAGCTCTGTCCAAGATGGGTCAGAGAAGGTGGGTTCATTGTTCTTGATAGCTGTATAGTATTCCATTGTGTATTTATACTACAGCTTTCTCAGCCACTCATCTGTTGTTGGGCACCTGGGTTGCTTCCAGGTTTTAGCTATTATGAATTGTGCGGCTATGAACATAGTAGTAAACAGTTTTAAATACTTCTTTTTCTTTTCTTTTTTTTAAATTTATTTTCCCCTTTGTTGCCCTTGTTGTTTAACATTGTTGTGGTTATTGATGTCGTTGTTGTTGGATAGGACAGAAAGGAATGGAGAAAGGAGGGCAAGACAGAGAGGGGGAGAGAAAGACAGATACCTGCAGACCTGCTTCACCACTTGTGAAGCAAATCCCTTGCAGGTGGGGAGCCGGTGTCTTGAACCGGGATCCTTCTGCCGGTCCTTGCGCTTTGTGCCATGTGCACTTAACCCGCTGCGTCACTGCCCGACTCCCTTTTTTTTCTTTTAGTAAATTGATCACAAAACATAGGGCAACTACAAAATGAGATATGGAGAAAAGGCATATAAAAGTGACAAAAACAGTCTAGGAAAAACCATCCACACAAATTGGTTGATAGAAGCATATTGAAAACTTAACTACAGAAAAAATAGCTAAATAATGTTAGTGAATAAACCACAAATATCAGTTGTCAGACTACACGTGAATGCACTAAATACACCAACCTAAAGATACAGAACTACAGATTGGATTAAAAAACAGAATCCATTGATTTTTTTCTATAAGCAAGTCACATCTAACAAAGACAAACATACACTGAGAGTGAAAAAGTTGGTGCAGGGTGGTCTAAGACAATAATTAAAAAAGAAGGAGAGGAACTGCAATTCTCATCAGATAAAGTAGATTTTCAGAGAAATTTGTAATGAAAGGCAAGGTTGGATGCTACATAATGACTAAAGTTGCAATTTAACAAAAAGATATAACTAACAAATAATTAAACACCTACTATGAGGGCACCCAAGCACAAAAAAGCAAGTAATAATTAAATCTAAAAAAGAAGTGAAAGGCTTGTATAGTCAAAATTATGAATCGTTATTCAAGGAACTAGAAAAAGATTCAAAGAAGTGGAAAGATATCCAGTGGTCATGCACTGGAAGAACTAACATGATTAAAATGACTATTCTAACAAGAGGCATAGAATAATTTAATGCAAGACCAATCAAGTTTCCACCAATGTTTTTTTTTTTAATTTATTCCATTTCATTATTGGTGGATTACTGGTTTACAGTCAACTGTAAAATATAATAGTTTGTACTTGTGTAGCAGTTCAACCCCCTATAGGTCCATCTTTGTCATCATGTTCCAGGATCTGAAATCTCACCACCCTCACACCCCCACAGCTCCAGAGTCTTTTACTTTGGTGCAATACACCATCCAGTCCAAGTTCTGCTTTGTGCTTTCCCTTCAGATCTTATTTTTCAACTTCTGTCCATGAGTGAGATCATCCCATATTCATCCTTTTGTTTCTGACTTATCTCATTTAACATGAGTCCTTCTAGTTTCATCCAAGATAGGGCGAAGAAGGTGAATTCACCACTTTTAATAGCTGAGTAGTATTCCATCGTGTATGTATACTACAACTTACTCAGTGACTGATCTGTTGTTGGACACCTGGCTTGCTTCCAGGTTTTGGCTATTACAAATTGTGCTGCTATAAACATAGGTATACACAAATCTTTTTGGATGGGTGTGTTTGGTTCCTAAGAGTATATCCCCAGGAGAGGAATTGCAGGGGCATAGAGTAGGTCCATTTCTAGCCTTCTGAGAGTTCTCCAGACTGCTCTCCATAGGGGTTGGACCAATTTACATTCCCACCAGCAGTGGAGGGGGGTTCCTTTGTCCCCACAACCTCTTCAGAATTTGTTGTTGCTACCTATTCTGATGTATGACATTCTCACAGGAATAAAGTGGTATCTCATTGTTGTCTTTATTTGCATTTCTCTGACCCTCAATGACTTGGAGCATTTTTTCTTTTTTTTTTTATTTTTTTATTTATTTTTATTTATTTTTTTTTATTTAAGAAAGGATTAATTAACAAAACCATAGGGTAGGAGGGGTACAACTCCACACAATTCCCACCTCCCAATCTCCATATCCCACCCCCTCCCCCGATAGCTTTCCCATTCTCTATCCCTCTGGGAGCATGGACCCAGGGTCATTGAGGGTTGCAGAAGGTAGAAGGTCTGGCTTCTGTAATTGCTTCCTCGCTGAACATGGGCGTTGACTGGTCGGTCCATACTCCCAGTCTGCCTCTCTCTTTCCCTAGTAGGATGGGTCTCTGGGGAAGCTGAGCTCCAGGACACATTGGTGGTGTCTTCAATCCAGGGAAGTCTGGCCAGCATCCTGATGACACCTGGAACCTGGTGACTGAAAAGAGAGTTAACATACAAAGCCAAACAAATTGTTGAGCAATCATGGACCCAAAGCTTGGAAAAGTGGAGAGGAAGTATTAGGGAGGTACTCACTGCAAACTCTAGTATACTTCTGCTTTCTTACTTTGGTGCCATACTCCAAACTCAGTCAATTTCTGCTTTGCGTTTCTACTTTTTTTTTTTTTACATGCATAACATTCCCCAGATTCCCATTTAGCAATACAACCCCCACTATTTCATTCATCATTTTTCATGGACCTGTATTCTCCCCACCCACCCACCCACCCCAGAGTCTTTTACTTTGGTGTAATACTCCAATTCCATTTCAGGTTCGACTTGTGTTTTCTTTTCTAATCTTGTTTTTCAACTTCAGCCTGAGAGTGAGATCATCCCATATTCATACTTCTGTTTCTGACTTATTTCACTCAACATGATTTTTTCAAGGTCCATCCAAGATCGGCTGAAAACGGTGAAGTCACCATTTTTTACAGCTGAGTAGTATTCCATTGTGTATATATACCACAACTTGCTCAGCCACTCATCTGTTGTTGGACACCTGGGTTGCTTCCAGGTTTTGGCTATTACAAATTGTGCTGCCAAGAACATATGTGTACACAGATCTTTTTGGATGGATGTGTTGGGTTCCTTAGGATATATCCCCTTAGGATATTCCTTAGGATATATCTCTTCAACAAATGGTGTTGGAAACAATGGGTTGAAACATGCAGAAGAATGAAGCTGAATCACTGTATTTCACCAAATACAAAAGTAAATTCCAAGTGGATCAAGGACTTGGATGTTAGACCAGAAACTATCAGATACTTAGAGGAAAATATTGGAAGAACTTTTTTCCACATAAATTTTAAAGACATTTTCAATGAAACGAATCCAATTACAAGGAAGACTAAGGCAAGTATAAACCTATGGGACTACATCAAATTAAAAAGCTTCTTCACAGCAAAAGAAACCACTACCCAAATCAAGAGACCCCTCACAGAATGGGAGAAGATCTTTACATGCCATACATCAGATAAGAGTTTAATAACCAACATATATAAGGAGCTTACCAGACTCAACAACAAGACAACAAATAACCCCATCCAAAAATGGGGGGAGGAATTGGACAGAATATTCACCACAGAAGAGATCCAAAAGTCTGAGAAACACATGAAAAAATGCTCCAAGTCTCTGATTGTCAGAGAAATGCAAATCAAGACAACAATGAGATATCACTTCACTCCTGTGAGAATGTCACACATCAGAAAAGGTAACAGCAGCAAATGCTGGAGAGGATGTGGGGTCAAAGGAACCCTCCTGCACTGCTGGTGGGAATGTCAATTGGTCCAACCTCTGTGGAGAACAGTCTGGAGAACTCTCAGAAGGCTATAAATGGACCTACCCTATGACCCTGCAATTCCCCTCCTGGGGAGCATTTTTTCATTGGCCTTTTGGATCTCTTCTATGGTGAATATTCTGTTCATATCCTCTCCCAATTTTTGGATGGGGTCATTTGTTTTCTTGTTGCTGGGTTTAGTGAGCTATTTATATATTTGGGTTATTAGTCTCTTGTCTGATGTATGGCATGTAAAGATCTTTTCTCATTCAGTAATGAGTCTCTTTGGGTGGTGGTTTCTTTTGCTGTGCAGAAGCTTTTAAATTTGATGTAGCTGCATTGGTTTATTTTTGATTTAGTCTTCTTTGTAATTGAATGTGCATTATTGGAGATGCCTTTAAAATTTAGATGGAAAGGAGTTCTGCCAAGATTTTGCTCTAAGTATTTGATAGTTTCAGGTCAATCATCCAAGTCCTTGATTCATCTGGAATTTACTTTTGTGTTTGGAGATTAATTAATTTTCAGTGTTGAATCATCTTTTCCCTTGCAGGTAAAATCTGACTTGGTCTCCATGTATAATCTTTTAATATAAAGTCAGATTTTGTTTGTTAAGATTTTGTTCAAAATATTAATATATATTCACTAGGCATATCAATCTGTAATTTTCTTTTTTACTACATCTTTGTAACCTTTTAGTGTCAGGGTAATGCTGATTTCATAGAAAGTGTTAGGAAATGTTCCCTTGTCTTTATATTTTAGAAGAACTTGAGAAAAATAGATAATAGATCTTCACTGAAGTTTTTGTAAAATTCATTAAAAATACCATCTGGTCCTGAATGCTTTTGCTTTTGGAGAGATTTTTTTTATAACCATTTCAATCTTTGATTGTTGTTCATTTCCTCAAGTTTTCTATTTCCTCTGGAATCATTCTTGGGAGGCTGTATGATTCTAATGGTTTATTTAACTATTATAATGACTTCCATTTTGTATAATACAATTGCTCCTGGTAATAGTTTTATGATCCTTTGAATTTCCATAGTATCCATTTGCCGGGATAGCCTGAGGGTACTTCTTCCCGAGCTAGTGGTCTCTGGGTTGGAGAGAACTCAACTGGAGCTGATCTAGGCTGCTGTGTGGGAGAGGGATCAGGAACTCGTGCTGCACCAACTTCCGCAGGAGATACACTCTAGAACTCTCAGAGCTGGAAAGCAATTTCCAATTGTCTTTAATCAGAAGAGCAGCTGTTTTTATACTCTCCAAGTAGGGTGGAAACAGGATGTGATATAGAGAGGGTGGAGAGAAAAGTGACTGGTGAAAATCAGAGTGTGACAAAGAAGGGATCAGTGTGTGACAAGGAGGGGGTGGAGCAGGAGAGAATCCTATCATAGAACCACCAATGCCCTGGAGTGCTTTATGTAAAAGTGATTTATGTAAATAGACCAAAACTTTGGATCGGTAAAATCCCTATATAGGCATATGGTTAAGCAGAAGCCAGGGGGAGATGGCAACTACCCAACATCTCCCCCTTTCTTTTTAACTTTTTGCCATAGTATCAGGAGTGCGGGGCACTTTGTGAGGCAGGGAGACTGATAAGAGGCACACCTTTTTTGGGGTTCTACTGTCCCTCCTTGCTCAACCTCTCCGTGGAGAGAGAGACTAACAGGATTGACACACCCCTCAGGCTCAAGCCCTTCCAAGCTCAACCATATCCTCACAATTCCCCAACATCTTCCTCTTACTTAATGGCCATATATAACTGGGTCAATGTCTGTAAAAGGCTTCATCTCTGTCAGGGGAATAGCAGTGTAGGGGTGAACGGAAACCTGTTGGGAAGAAAGCAGAATGATAGTGTGTAAGTGTCTTCAAAAATAACTAGCACAAGACAGGGAGGGATAAGTAAGAGTAGCAAGAGACAGAGTGAGCCTGATGGGTGGAGGAGTGGGGGCCTGATAAGCCGAGGGGCTAGAGGGGTGATCTGGCATTGCAAAATCCCGAGTCAGCTGGCGGTAAGTTCTATGAACTGCTACAGTCATTCTTCAAGAAGTCCAGCAGTATAAAAGGAGTGTCCAGCAAGTTCTATAGAAGCATCAGTCCAATGTCAACGGCCAGGAAATAAATGCCACACGTCTATCTTGATGGAGGAGGACGGCCACCGGAACTTTTCTTCTCTGTAGAGAGTGACCTGGAACCGCCAAAACATGATGGGCGAAACAGAAGCAGGAAGAGCAGACACCGATGGTTGAGAGAAAGGCAGTAGGAAAGTCTTGTCCTTCGGAGTCTGTGAATCAGGTTCTCCAGATCGTGTCAGGTCACATCATGGGTTTCTGGGGATGGCTGTAATTGTGGGTGATGTCAGAGGTCAGGGGTCCAAGATGGATTTCTGGGGATTCTATATGAGCAGATGCTTCTTTATGCGAAGGCTTGTCATAGCTGTAGTCAATTACTTATGAAAAAACTTTGTAACAAATTAGAAGTTTACTACAATTGATAACTCAATGATTATAACTGGTTTAGGTATCTTTATAATTTTGTGTAAAGGTCATCTTACGTGACCTCATGTAGCAGTCTTTATATAGCAAAGTTTTCATACCGAGTTTAAGTTACATATATTGATTCTTGACTATTTTTACATTGGGTTTTTAAGCAAACTCAGGTTACTAGAGTTAACACATTTTAGTGACAATTTTTTTTTTTTGGTACATTTACAATATCAGATTGATGCCAAATTTGTTGTGGATTAATTTCCACAAGATAGCCTACAGGACATTTTTGGGGGCCCTCCAAAAATGTCCTGTATAGAGAATCTGTATTTTAACTTAGGAGATGATGAATTGTCACATTGAATATTTAGAGTTTTACCTTAAACACTCAGTTACTTAAATGAATTGATTTTACCTCTTCTCGTAAAAATGTAACTTCGAAGTTACAATTTAACTGTTAAGTTAATGTTTACCAAACTTGAAACACGCATATTAAACATATAGTTTATAACACACAGGAGGAGAAAAACTTGTAAATAAGATATATCATTTCAAATGTGAATTTAGAACTACTGTCATAGTTGAACCATCTTTACTCACACAGTTTAAGACTAAACATTTAATATTGGTATCAAGACTTAAAAAAGAAATCAAAAGGGGGAACGAACAATTTTTGGACTGTTTCTGGACGTCTCCAGAAACCATGGCTGCGTCCAGCCGTTTGATATAAAGTCAGTTAACTTTCAGAGTACTCTGAGCACAATGGGTCATACAAAAATTTTGGTCACTCAACTCACTCAATTTTTTTTTTTCACTCACTCACTCACTCACTCACTCACAAAACACAACTGGCCAGTCATAGCATAAGACATTCATTCGGGGGGGGGGGAAGTTCTGTGAATCAGATTTTTTTTTTTTGATTCTGCCATGCTGTATTATGGATCCTGGGGTGCATCCTGTAGCCAGTCCTCTTGCAGCCAGTCTTCTTGCAGTGTTTCTTGTTCTTCAGGGATATCAGCGCCATCATGTGGGTATTGCCGGACATGGCGGGCAGGAACCCAAACAGGCTTGGAGTAATTTTGTGGAAAAATACATGCGAAACCCCTCCCCATAGTCAACAGGGGGTCAGGTCCTTTCCAAATTTTATCAAGTGGGTCTTTCCATTTGACTTTAATAGCTGGGAGGGTGGGTGGTGTTTGCCAATGAAGAATTATAGGAGGTTGGTCGGAGTTTTTGTAAATATTAAAGAGATTTAATGTAGTTAAGGCTTTTGCCAGCTGGATATTAGGGGGGTACATTTCCCCTTTTTCTTTATTTAATTGAGCCTTAAGAGTTTGATGGGCCCTCTCAACAATGCCTTGTCCCTGTGGATTATACGGAATGCCTGTAGTAAGAGTAATGTTCCAGAGGGAACAAAAATCTTTTAAATTGTTTGCTGGTAAAAGCAGGTCCATTGTCCGTTTTAAGTTGAAGAGGTAAGCCCATTACAACAAAACAGGAGAGCATATGGCTTATAAGCTTTTTTGAGTTTTCTCCAGTCTGAGCTGTAGCCCACATAAACTTAGAGAAGGTATCAATTGAGACGAACACATATTTTTGTTTGCCAAAGTTAGGTATGTGGGTAACATCAATTTGCCAAAGAGCGTTGGCTTTTAAACCTCGAGGATTAACCCCCAGAGTCTGAATAGCAGGTGTTTTGATTAGACCTGCACAGGAGGAACATGTAGCAAGAATACGTTTTAACTGTGGCAGAGGAATATCAGGAAATCGAGCTCGAAGACCTTTTAGATTAACATGGGTTAGGGAATGAAAGTCAGCAGGATTAGAGACAGAGGCTAGGAGAATTCCTGTGGAGGCAAGGCGGTCAGCTGCAGCATTCCCTTCGGACAGGGGACCAGGAAGAGGGCTGTGGGAACGTAGGTGCTGAACATACAGTGGATGGGTTCGAGAACAGAGCATAGAGGCAATTTGAATTAAAAGAGGAGAAAGTGGGTTGTCATCAATTCTTACATAAGATCGAGCAAGCCATGGAAGTAAGTTAACAGTATACACACTGTCAGAAAAAAGGTTGAAGGATTCTGGTACAGCTTTTAATGCAAGGAAAACAGCATAAAGTTCTTTGTACTGAGGGGAATTATCAGGAAGTTCAGTAAAGAGAGGTTTAGGGTATTGCTGGTCTGGATAATATATAAGGGCAGCAGCTCCCTTTTTTCCACCATCAGTGAACACTGTAGGAGCAGAGGGGATGGGATCTCGAGAGAAAAGTTTAGGTACTAGTAGAGGCAACAGAGGTAAAGAAGCTATCAAATTATTAGAGGGAAAATGATTATCTAATTGTCCTGGAAAACCCATTAAACTTATGGCAAAACGAGAATGGTGGCGTATGAGCCATTCTGTATCAGTGAGAGAAAAGGGAAGAATGATTGAATCTGGTTCCCTTCCTAAGACCTGAACCGATCTGTTTCTTCCTTGGCGAACCATAAATGCTAAGGCATCAATCTCGGTAAGGAGTCTTGGAGCTCCGCCTACTGGCGTATGAAGCCATTCGAGAACGCCATGTTTCTGCCACAATGCCCCCACTACCGTGGGGGTGGAGTTAAAGATTAGAAGATTTACTGGAGAGGAGGGGGAGAATCGAACGAGGTGCATGTCCTGGAGAGCCTGGTTAACTTTTTCCAGAGCCAAGGATGCTTCGGGGGTTAACATACGCTTTGAGGAGGGCTGTTTGTTTCCTTTTAACAGATCGAACAGTGGTTGCAGGCAGCTCGTAGGCAGATAAAGATACTGCCTAATCCAATTCAAATTTCCAAGAAAACTTTGTAAAGAAGCAAGAGTGAAATTAGAAGGAAAAGTAACACAAGGTTTTAAAGGACGAATCTGCGTTAGGGAAATCTCTGAGCCTAAGAAAGATATTGGAGGGATTAGCTGTATCTTCTCAGGAGCTACATTAAGTCCACTTCTCTTTAAGGCAGGGATTAGAAAATCACGTAGGGCGGAGAGATCTGTATCTAATTCTCCCCATATTAACACGTCATCCATATAATGAAAAACCTTAAGGCCCTTATGAATATATGGAAAAAGGGCAGATTTAACAACCTCTTGACAAATAGTAGGACTATTAGCCATGCCCTGGGGCAGTACCACCCATTCAAATCTATCGGCAGGGCTGGCATTATTAATAGAAGGAACAGAGAAAGCAAAACGTTTACAATCTTGTGGGTGTAAGGGAATAGAGAAAAAACAATCCTGTGTATCAATAGCTATGATTGGAATTCCTGTGGGAATTGCGGAAGTAAGAGGCAAACCCCTTTGGGGGGAGCCCCAAACCTGCATGGTTTTATTAACTGCACGAAGATCTTGGAGGAGGCGCCATTTTCCTGAGCGCTTTTTAATTACAAAGACTGGAGTATTCCATGGGCTCCGAGAATGACGAATGTGTCCCAAAGATAACTGCTCTTGGACGAGTTTTTAAAAAATTTCTAGCTTCTCCCTAGGCAAAGGCCACTGTTCCACCCAGACAGGCTCATTAGAAAACCAATCTAAGCGGGGAGTTCTGTTACGAACAGTGGCAGTTAGTATTGGGGGTGCTGGTTGGGTCTAGCAGTCTCACAGGAGTGAGTGTGGTGTCCTGCAGAGGGGTCTGAGGATATCACTACATCTAAAGATTCCAGCAAGTCTCTTCCCAATAAATTGGTGCTTATATCAGCTATTAAAGGCTGAAAGCATCCGGTAGTCCCTTCTGGATCTTCCCACACAAGGGAATCTCGTGTGCGGAATGCCTGAGTCAATCCTCCAACACCATGTAAGCGTGGTCCTGGGAGGAGTTCCCAGCTCTGGGGAACCTCTGCTTGTCTTAATATTGTCTTATCTGCTCCCATGTCAATCAAACATTTAAAAGGAATATTACCAATCTTTACTGTCATAGTTGGGTGACCCCTTTCTAAAACAGGGGTGGTCCATAAAATCTCAGGCTCTGAATTCGAGCTGTTCTCTTGCTCCAGCCGGTTATTTCTATGCTGGAAGTTCCCACATACCGCAGGTTCCTCCTTCTGCTCACCCTCTGTTATTGTTACTTGGCGTGGTGGGTGTAGCGATGGATTGGGTCCCAAGCTGGGCTTCTGTTTGTGGAAGAAGGGCACAGCACCAAGCGGGCGACCTGCTTCCTTCCCTCTTGGGGGCGGGGCTAAGGGAAGCCCCATACTTAGTTTAAATCCCTGTTTACATTTGGCAGAGGCGTGCCGTTCCTATGGAACCTTGACCAACAATCTCTCCTCCAGTGAAATCCTTTCTGGCATCTGGGACAAGGCATTCGTGGTCTCTGATTCCCTGTCTGGAGGCGGGGTTGCCCTGATTGGAGGTGGGGTCGCCCTGACTGGAGGTGGGGTCGCCCTGACTGGAGGCGGGGTCGCAGTCTATTTTCTGGACATTGGTTACGCCAATGCCCTTGGCGACCGCACTGAAAGCAAGCTCCTTTTTGCTTATGTAAGGTAGCTGCATAGGCCTGTAACATAGGTCCTTGAAAAGAGCTTGATCTGAGATCCTGTGTAGCTAGAATCCAAGTATCTGGGTGTTCGTTTTTAAGAGTGATACAGGCCTGTCGAAAATGCGGAAGCATTCCATCCCAGACTATGGATCGCAGAAGGAGAAAACGAGCGTCAGGATTATAAATCTTCCTTTCCAAACTCGACTGGACCCTGGCAATGAATTTAGCGAGGGATTCATCAGGTTCTTGTTGCAGGGAGAGAATGGGGGCTGAGGCTGCTCCCATGGGTGGTGTTAATCGCTCCCATGCTTTTAATGCACACAGGCGTACTTGATCAAAATACCCCGCTGGAAACTTGGCTTCCGCCTGTTGAATCCCTGTTTCTAATTGGCCTGTTCCAAACAATGCATCAAAATTACCCTCTGGCTGATTTTGAATATTTTTCCGCGATTGTTGTAAACATTCGTCGCGAAAGAATGCCTCCCATTGCAGGAAGAGGGGGCCTGGGAGCATAGCACGAGTCACATCTCTCCAATCTTGAGGGGTATTAAGGTTCTGAAGCAGGCCTTGTAAAATGGACCTGGTCCATGGGGCATGAACACCGTCATCTTTGATAGCCTGGCGTAATTCCTTCAGGTCTGTGGCGGAATATGGATACCAGGCCTGAGGTTTTTGTCTATTGGGGGCAACATTGACCGGAAATGTGTGGACTTGCTCTGATAAGTGTGTAGCGGTAGGAGGAGTCATCGAAGTGGAAGCTTCTGGACAAGTGGCCGAAGAAGTGGTTTTGGAGGCTATAGGAGAATTCGGACATGTGTCTATCAAAACAGGGGTGGGTGAAGAAGCAGCCGTGGAGGCAGCAGGAGGTTCCGGACACGTTTCTGCCAAAATGGGGGTGGCCGAAGAAGTGGCTGTGGAGTCCAAAGGAGAATTCGGACACGTGTCTGCCAAAATAGGGGCCTCAGGGCAAGATGCCAAAATAGGGGCCTCAGGGCAAGATGCAGAGGAATTAGGGTGGGTCAAGATCACGACAGGCCTTTGCTTCTTCTTGTTTTTAAGGTGCTGGTTAAGTTCTATGATTACTTCCTTTATCTCTTTGACCTCAGCCTCTAGGTCCTTAAGCCTTTTGAGAGGTTGACCTATATATCCCTTAAAAGCTGCTATGATGATCAACAGGATATAAGGTGAAGCCCCGAGAAAAATGTCCCAGATATATAAAAATTGTATACTGGAAAAAGAATGCAGGATTTGGAAAAGATTTTCCATGGTGGAAAGATCTCCGGAAAACAATAAGAAAGAAAAAAAATCACAGTGCCTTAACACAGTATTGCAGATACCCAAAAGGTGTGTACTTATCTAAGATGTCTTCTTGTAAATCTGCTGCTTACAGGTCCCTGTTCCGGGCGCCAGATGCCGGGATAGCCTGAGGGTACTTCATCCCGAGCTAGTGCTCTCTGGGTTGGAGAGAACTCAACTGGAGCTGATCTAGGCTGCTGTGTGGGAGAGGGATCAGGAACTCGTGCTGCACCAACTTCCGCAGGAGATACACTCTAGAACTTTCAGAGCCGGAAAGCAATTTCCAAGTGTCTTTAATCAGAAGAGCAGCTGTTTTTATACTCTCCAAGTAGGGTGGAAACAGGATGTGATATAGAGAGGGTGGAGAGAAAAGTGACTGGTGAAAATCAGAGTGTGACAAAGAAGGGATCAGTGTGTGACAAGGAGGGGGTGGAGCAGGAGAGAATCCTATCATAGAACCGCCAATGCCCTGGAGTGCTTTATGTAAAAGTGATTTATGTAAATAGACCAAAGCTTTGGATCGGAAAAATCCCTATATAGGCATATGGTTAAGCAGAAGCCAGGGGGAGATGGCAACTACCCAACATCCATTCTTATTTCTCCTCTTTAATTTATTATCTTATTTATTTTTGTTTCCATTATCTCTTTTATTTTCCCTTTCCAAGAACCCATTTTTAGTTTCATTGATCTATTGTGTTTTTTTGTTTTTGATGTGATTTTTCCACTGTATTTTTTAAAAATTTTTTAAATTTCTTTATTGGGGAATTAATGTTCTACATTGAACAATTTTTTTAATTTATTTTTTATTTAGGAAAGGATAAATTAACAAAACCACAGGGTACAATATTTTTAAAAAATTTATTAGTGGCTTAATATTTATCTATAAAATAATGAGATGGGGAATTGGGCGGAAGTGCAGCAGGTTAAGTGCAGCGGATTACGTGTGAAGCGAAAGGATAGGCCTAAGGATCCCAGTTTGAGCCCGGCTCCCCACCTGCAGGGGAGCTGCTTCACAAGTGGTGAAGCATGTCCACAAGTGTCTTTCTCTCCTCTTCTCTGTCTTCCCCTCCTCTCTCCATTTCTCTCTGTCCTATGCAACAAAGATGACATCAATAACAACAACAATAATAATAACTACAACAACAATAAAACAACAAGGTCAACAAAAGGAAAAATAAATTTAAAAAAATGAATGATAGATGTATAATTCAATACCCTTCCCACAACCATAGTTCTCTGTCCTCATTCCCTCCATTGGACACTACAGTAGTTCTCCCAAGGTCACAGATATGAGTTGACTATTATTTCTATAAATATCTATATGTATTTGCCCATTTTTTCTATATTCCTGCTTTCTCTTCCTTTCTAAGTCATACCTACCTATACATACTATTACTTCCAAATGTCCTTCCCTTTTTCCTCTTCTCTCTCCAGGTCTTGATGGAACTGGAATTCAGAGCCCTCTGGTCATTTTCCCCTAACATTTCTCCCTCTCTAGTGGTATGGACTAAAAGTCTTTATGGGGTACAGAAGGTGGGAGTTCTGGCCTCTGTAACTGCTTCTCCTCTGGATATAAGAGTTGGCAAGTAAATCCATACCCCCAGCCTGTTTCTATATTTTCCTACTGGTGTAGGGTTCTGCAGTCAAATGCTCTACCACTGAGCTATACCCCCCTGGGGTAGGGTTCTGGAGAGGTAAAGTTCCAGGACACCTTGGTGAGGTCAGCTTCCCAGGGAAGTCAGGGTGGGACCATAATAGCATCTGCAACTTGGTGCCTGAAAGGCAAGGAGATGTAAAGCTATTGGGCTCAGGCAAAAATTACTGAATTCTTGCATCAAAGTAAAAGACTCTGGGGTGCATGCGGGGGGTGGGGGGAGTACAGGTCCTGGAAGAGGATGACAAAGGACCTAGTGGGGACTGTATTGTTACTTGGAAAACTGAGAAATGTTATGCATGTAAAACTATTGTATTTACTGTTGACTATAAAACATTAGTCCCCCACTAAATAAATTTTTAAAAAATTACTAAATTCGTGGGACCCTAGGAACATATCTAAAAAAATGTCTTCCTAAATTCTTTCCATCTTAAGATCCATATTCTAATTTAATCTATTCCGAGTTTTTGGTTCCTGTTCATTAACTGTGTTTTGGTTCCTGCCATGAACTGTATTGCAGGTCTACAGGTGTCTCTCTCCCCCATCTCTCTTAATTTCTCTCTGTGATATCAAATAAAAATAGACAGAAGAAAGTGGGAAAAATGGTTAGTGGCCAGTGGATTTGTAGTGTCAGCACAAATATCCACTGATAAACCCTAGTGGCAAAAAATGGCCTACTCTAATAACTAATATATACATATTTATCTCACCAAACTCAGTAGCAGTAGCAACAATGACAACAAAAATGACCTCATCCAAAACTGGAGAGGATATGAACAGAATATTCACCAAAGAAGAGATCCAAAAGACCAACAAACATATGAATAAATGCTCCAAATTATTCATAAATTCAATCAAGACAACAAAGAGATACCACTTTACCCTTGTGAGAATATCATACATTAGAAAGGATAGTAATAATAAGTGCTTGAGAGGTTGCATTGTTAGGGAGCCCTCCTGCACTGCTGGTGGGAACATAAATTGGTCCAACCCCTGTGGAGATGAGTCTAGAAATCTCTCAGAAGGCTAGAAATAGACCTACCCTATGACCCTGCAATTCCCCTCTTGGGGATATAGCCTAAAGAACCAAACACATCCATTCAAATAAATCTGTGTATACCTATGTTCATAGCAGCACAGTTTGTAATAGCCAAAACCTGAAAGCTACATAGGTGTCCAACAACATATGAGTACTTAAGAAAGCTGTGGTGTATATACACAGTAAAATACTACTCATCTATTAAGAATAATTAGTATTCTCTAATTCCATTTCAGGCGGTTCACTTCCTAACAAAGTTCCAAAACCTAGATATAGACCAGGTCCCATCAGATAGGGCATATGTTCACATGTATCCATCAATTAAGGCAAAATATATACCTGAAAGCAAAAGTGCATAATAGTCTTCAGTGAGTCAGTAGATGCAGCAAGCAAGTAGAAAGACCTAAAAAGACACCACAAAGTTCCTAATGAAATAGTGTCCACTTAGACTTAGATACCCTCCTCACCTACTTCCTTTTTTTTTTTTTTTGTATAACTTTTTTTTTTTATTTAAGAAAGGATTAATTAACAAAACCATAGGGTAGGAGGGGTACAACTCCACACAATTCCCACCGCCCAATCTCCATATCCCACCCCCTCCCCTGATAGCTTTCCCATTCTCTATCCCTCTGGGAGCATGGACCCAGGGTCATTGAGGGTTGCAGAAGGTAGAAGGTCTGGCTTCTGTAATTGCTTCCTCGCTGAACATGGGCGTTGACTGGTCGGTCCATACTCCCAGTCTGCCTCTCTCTTTCCCTAGTAGGATGGGTCTCTGGGGAAGCTGAGCTCCAGGACACATTGGTGGTGTCTTCAATCCAGGGAAGTCTGGCTGGCATCCTGATGACACCTGGAACCTGGTGGCTGAAAAGAGAGTTAACATACAAAGCCAAACAAATTGTTGAGCAATCATGGATCCAAAGCTTCCTCACCTACTTCCTATTACACTTCCCTCACTCACTTCAAAGCTAATCTTATCAAAGTAAGGACTGCAAAAGTTGAATAAGGGCAAGAGACTGGCATACTTTAACAATGACTCTCTAGTCACTATCAGGCCACCCCATCAGCTGGGGCCCTAGTCAGGGAGTCCTGAGATTAAACAGACATGATGGACTTAGACCTCAGATAGATCCCTCTCTCCATTGTTACTGGTCATTTCTACCAGGAACAACACAATAGACCCCTTTGTGGGCCCCATAAGACCTTGCCCTCAACATGGACCAACAATGGTAGAGAATGTTCCATCCTCCAAAGGAAGGCTGGACAACATACTCTATGTTCCACCTAAGGAAGATGGGTCCTGAAATTGGGGCAGCTTGGAACATACCTACTCATGACCACAGAATGTGAGCTCAGATCTACAGGGATGCAGAGGTCACATAGTCTCCTAAGCTGAATGTGGGCCCCACATCAAATCAAATAGATGGGGTTTACAGTCAACAATATTTATACACCTTCCCCATATTTGGGTGCTACTCTCTTCCCTGATCCAGCTTTATGGTCCTTTCCCTGGCCATGACAATATCTCCCCAGACAATAACTTGGATCCACCTGAATATCAGATGTCAGGCTTAGGAAAAAAAACTAGTATAGTCATGGGCTCTTTGGAATACAACTAAAATTGGACTACTAACTATCTACAAAATGGAGACCCCCCCAACTCTTCATATGAAATTTTCCAGCCCTTAGGTTCATGATTATTCAACAATTTTTTGGTTCTATATGTTAACTCTTTTTTTTAGCTACCAGGTTCCAGATGCCAACATGATGCCAACCTGACCACCCTGGGCAGATGACCCCACCAATGTGTCCTGGAGCCTCACTTCCCCAGAGCCCTGCCCCACTAGGAAAAGAGACAGTCCGGAAGTATGGATTGACCTGCCAATGCCCATGTTCAATGGGGAAGCAGTTATAGAAGCCAGATTTTCCACCTTCTGCACCCCATAATGACCCTGGGTCCATACTCCCAGAGGCATAAATAATAGGAAAGCTATCAGGGAAGGGGTGGGATAGGGAGTTCTAGTGGTGGGAATTGTGTGGAGTTGTATCCCTCTTATCCTATGGTTTGTCAGTGTTTCCTTTTTATAAATAAAAATTAAAAAAATAGTGATTAATTCATACCCTTCACCTTATCTTGGATGGAGCTTGAAGGAATTACATTAATTGTAATAAGCCAGAAGTAGAAGGATGAATATGTTATGATCTCACTCATAGGTAGAATTTGAGAAATAAGAAAAAAGAGCCTTCCAGGGGTGTGGCCAAAGAGTAACAACAACTGAAAGATGACACCAGGGATAAAAAGACAAAAACAATAATAATAATAATTAAAAACATCACAGCATAGCCTGCAAAGTCTGAGGATCTTGTGCATAACAACAGAGTTGCTGAAAGTGGCAGGCAGAACTTTGTGGAGCTGAGCTGCAGCCGGACTGCTGGGGGAAAGACCTTGATATGTGTTTATTGAGTATGGGGCAGCAGCTGGGGAAGTACAATAGAGTGGTCAGAGACCACAGTGCAGTCAGACAAAGGCAAGCATTACAAGACCATGAGCTTGGGATAACAACTCCAACTCAGAACAGGAGTGTGAAAAGAAGCCATCAGAAAACTATATGGAATCACCCACCACCCACTGAGGGTTGACCAGCCTAGAAGTTAACAGGGAAGATGCCCCTCCCCCCTACCATACCACCACAAAAAACACAACCACAGCACCACCTGCTGGTTGAACAGCATAAACTACACACAACAAAATCATGGGAAAAATACATTCATCTCCATAAAGATTATAAAAACATGTGGGAAACTAAAAGCAAGATCTGATTAAATTGAGAGTAGGGCACCAAAGTAAAAACCCTGTGGTGAGGGGGAGGGTAGACATTCGGCTTCCTGGGGCGGCAGGGAGGGCGGGGATGGCTGGATAGGATGGGGCACAGTCTTTTGGTGGTGGGAATGGTGTTTATGTACACTCCTAGTGAAGTGTAGTCATATCAATCACTATTTAATTAATATGAGAGGGGAAAATTGATCGTATGTCTAGAACTTTTTAAAGTACAGGCTGAGTCTTTTTAATACATAGGCTGAGTCTTTGATATGCTGACTCTCTCAAAAGTCTAGACCAGGTAGAACAGAAGCAACTGGTGGCACAGCTATATACAAGATGCTGGTTATTATACAGCAAACCCTAACAAAGGGACTTTTCAAAGTTAACCCAATTATCAAATAATGTGATGATAACAATAACTATCCATTGTCTTCTTGAACCCTAAGACAGTAGGAACCTCACATTTCCACTATAGAGCCTATAATTCCCCTGTCCTGGAATCTTAGGGTGGGACCCACTTTCCTGCATGCTTCTCTCAATTCATATCAAATAATATTGCATCCGCCGATTGCAACCTAATCAATGCAATGAGTGCCACCCCAACATGCTTCACTTCAGACTGTGTCCAAAGACTCAGGTGTGGAATGACAACCCTTCAGCTTCATCACTAGGGTGAGACCTTTCCTTTCATAGTATTCTCTAATTCCATTCCAGGTGGTTCACTTCCTAACAAAGTCCCAAAACCTAGATATAGACCAGGTCCCCTGAGATAGAGCATATGCTCACATGTATCTATAAACCAGGGCAAAATATATACCTGAAAGCAGAAGTACACAATAGTCTGCAGTGAGTACCCCCCCAACACTTCATTTGTATGTTAACTCTCTTTTCAGCCACCAGGTTCCAGATGCCAGCACGATGCCAACCAGACTTCCCTGGACTGAGGACCCCACCAATGTGTCCTGGATCTCCTCTTCCCCAGAGCCCCACCCTACTAGAGAAAGAGAGGCAGACTGGGAGTATGGATCAACCAGTCAATGCCCATATTCAGCAGGGAAGCAATTACAGAAGCCAGACCTTCCACCTTCTGCAACCCACAAGGACCCTGGGTCCATGCTTCCAGAGGGATAGAGAATGGGAAAGCTATCAGGGGAGGGGATGGGATATGAGATCCAGTGGTGGGAATTGTGTGGAGTTGTAATCCTCCTATCCTACGGTTTTGTTAATGTTTCCTCTCTTAAATAATAATTTTTAAAAATGTGTGAATGTGATTTCAGATAGCTAATTATGAAGGCCATTGAGGACTCCTACCATAACATATAAATTCAAAGTAAAGAATCTCTAGACATATTCACCAAAGAATTAACAATTTCACAAAGCATACTCCAAAAAGAAATACAGGAGCTAAATGATACCCTTCACAGCACAAGAGCTTTCAGAAGAGGTCTTCTATCCAGAATAAATCAGCTTGAAGACAGGATAGCAAAACTTAAAGACAAAATCTCCAACTCTTGGAGAGCAAAGCAATTGAAGAAAGGTTCACACACACAAAAATATATATGAAGCAATCCTCTGTGAGTTAGACTCCACCAGAAGGGAGAATTTGAAGGTTACAGGAGTCCCTGGAGACGAAGAGAAAAAGAGAGGAACAGAGGGTATATTCAGAGCAATTATTGCAGAAAACTTCCTATGTCTACATTATGGGCAAAAACTAGATATAGTAGAAGCAAAAAGGAAGCCAAAGCTACTAAAACCTAAACAAAAAACTCCAAGAAATATCACAGTAACATAACATTGGCCAAAAGTAAAGACAAGAAATATTGCAATCTGCAAGGGAAATGAAGACTTTGACATACAGAAGCATCAGGGTATTACCAGATCTCTCAGCACAAACCTGAGAAGCAAAAAGGGAAATGAATGACATTTTTACAATATTAAAAGATAATAATTATCAACCAGGTGTAGTATATACTGCCAAATTCTCCTTCAAGTATGAAGGAAAAGTCAGAAGCTTCCCAAACACAGAGAAACTGAAGGAATTCACTACCAACAGCCCTGTCCTGCAAGAACTATAGAAAAGAGTACTATAAGAAAAGAAGTAAGATAAATAAGTAAAAAAGAAGTAAAGGAATTCTAATTCCAAATGAGGTAATCTGTAATAGAATATAAATGGAAACTCAAGCAAAAGCAACAAAAAAGACCAACCAAATAAGAAAAGGGAGGGTAGAAGGGACAGAGTGATGTGACCAATGTGAATAGAACAAGGCCAACTAGCAAAGACCTAGACAGCTGAACTGAAATTCTTAAATCTCAATCTTTGCCTCACCTTTGTTAGTAACAGAAGAAAAATTGCTGGGTGGGATAGGTTGGCAAAAGAAGGATGAATACAGGATAACTTCACATATAAGTGGAAGCTGGGAGACAGAGTTAGGAAAGGGGGAGCATGCGGTGAAGCTTGGTCTGGGGGAATGGTACTGCAACAAAGAATGTAACTCTGGGGAAGGAAAGGAACAGAGGGTCAGAGGGAAGAAGGGGTTTGAAACCCCCTGATGGAGGGGGATAAAAGTGTGTAGCAGGCAGAATGGGGAAGCCATATGCATATGTAAACAGATGAACTGTAATTCATTAACCCCACCCAACAAAATTTAAAAAAATAATTAATAAGAACTGAAAATGTTACAATTCATCTTCAACAAAAAAAGAAAGGAAGGAAGGAAACAAGAAAAAGAAAGAAAGAAAGAAAGAAAGAAAGAAAGAAAGAAAGAAAGAAAGAAAGAAAGAAGAAACACAAAGTAGAGCTTAGACTGGGTTTTGTGTATTGCACTAAAGTAAAGGACTCTGGTAGGGGGTTTTGGGGGGTGGCTTCAGATCCTAGTGCATGATGATGAAGAAAAAGGATCTAGACTGAGGTCCAGTGAGAGTGATTTGCAGAAAAATGAGAAATCCTACACATGTACAAATAACTATACTTACTGTAAACCATTAATCTCACAAATAAAGAAGAAATGTCCCTATTCTTGTACTTCTGTCATTGTCTCTCTTCAGTTATATTGACAGATGCTGGAAAAAAGCAAAGATTTGAGGGAAACAAAATAACTTTATCTTTGCCTTTTGCCAGCATAATTATGAGATTTCATGGTCTACATATCTTGTGTTGATTTTCCTTGTCATTCTCTGAAATTCTTGCATCTGTATATTATGGCTGATATGTAGGTAGAGAACCAGTTGCCAGGACCCTGAGAACCGATGCATTTCAGGGTTGAGAGAAAACTCCAGTCATCATGCAGTTTTATCTGAAGGGGTCTGGTGGGACACATACAGGACATATCGAGCTGGGATAGTGTCCAGTGTGCAACCTCATCCTGATCTTCCCTTGAGTATTTATTTGTAAAGTTATGCATTACATTAAAAGGAATGAGAAAGATTAAAGTTATTTTTTTAAGTGACACATCCATCAGGAGTAAATGTCCAGGCACAAATAGCAGGTGGTTATACATCACACAAAGATCAGAATATATTTCTAAGGGGGAAAACATCATAGTAAGGATGCTTAAAACCGCGTTTGTTCAGTTGTCATTACAGCCAAGATATTGAGTTTATTCCAGTTATCCCATGCACAATCTCCAGACCCTCAGGATAGCAGCCAATTATCAGAGTTATGGGTTGTCATATATGGCAATAAACCCCTCTAGCCTGTGGGCCAGAAAAATCTCTGACATATCCAGACTTTTCCCTAGAGCAGGATTCTTGTAGTAAGGAACACAGCCTATAAATCAGGCCTTGTGGTATTATTAGTTAAAGGAATGTATCTGGCAAACAAAAAACATTTATTTTGTAAACATAGATGCAAAGATAACAATCAGAAGGATTTTTCACCGCAGTAATTTATTATTCCTTTCAACAAATGATTAAGCCAATTCTCTGATTAATCAAGAGTGTATGTTGGAACTAGCCACATAAGACCAGATTTTTTTTCTTTATTGGGGGGATTATCGGTTTATAGTTGACAGTAAAATACAGCAGTTTGTACATGTGTAACATTTCTCAGTTTTCCACATAAAAATCCAACCCCCTCTAGGTCCTCCTCTGCTATCATGTTCCAGGATCTGAACCCTCCCTTCCCACCCTGGAGTCTTTTACTTTGGTGCAATACACCAAATCCAGTCCAAGTTCTGCTTTGTGTTTTTCCTTTCTGTTCATATTTTTCAACTATCTATGAGTGGTATCATCCCATTTTCATCCTTCTCTTTCTGATTTATCTCACTTAACATGATCCTGTCAAGATCCAAGAAGGTGAATTCACCATTTTTAATAGCTGAGTAGTATTCCATTGTGTATATATACCACAGTTTACTCAGCCATTCATCTGTTATTGGACACCTGGGTTGCTTCCATTTTTAAAGTTTTTATTTATTGATTTAATAATGACCAACAAGACTGTAGTATAAGAGGGGTACAATTTCACACAATTCCCAACACCAGAGTTCCATATCCCATCCTCTCCATTGGAAGCTTTCCTGTTCTTTATTCCTCTGGGAACATGGACCCAGGATCATTATGGGGTGCAGAAGGTAGAAGGTCTGGCTTCTGGAATTGTCTCCACTGGACCTGGGCATTGGTAGGTCGATCCATATTCCCAGCCTATTTCTTTTTTTTTTTTTTCTTCCTGGGTGCCAAGTGTGGACTAGTCACTAGACTTGGGTGCTTTCCAATACAGCATCTCAGGACACTGCTCGGAGAAGGTATCGCCAGCTTAATTTACAGAAAAGAAGCCTGAGAGGTTAAGTAAATCGCAAGGTGCCTGGGGCACACCGTCAATGAGAAATGGGTTCCAACCACTTGTGCCTGATTCCACAGACCCAGTTTCTTCTATCATTCCCTATGATAGACACCACTGTGACTTTTAAAATACTATTTATTTTACAAGAGCACTGTCCTCTGGCTTATAGTGGTGTGGGGATTGAATTTGGGAATTTTGGTGCCTTGGGCATGAAAATCTCTTTGCATAACCATTATGCTGTCTCCCCAGCCCACCACTGTGACTTTTATGAGCTCTTCCAAGTGATAGCAACGCCATTTTAGTGTTCAGAAATGCAAAATGCCCTCTATCATCAGAAACTGAGACAGATTGTTGGTCTGCTTCTAAATTCTGCTTCTTTTTTTTATATTTTATTTTATTTTTTATTGGGGAATTAATGCTTTACATTCAACAGTAAATACAATAGTTGGTACATGCATAACATTCCCCAGATTCCCATTTAACAATACAACCCCCACTATTTCATTCATCATTTTTCATGGACCTGTATTCTCCCCACCCACCCACCCACCCCAGAGTCTTTTATTTTGGTGTAATACTCCAATTCCATTTCAGGTTCGACTTGTGTTTTCTTTTCTAATCTTGTTTTTCAACTTCAGCCTGAGAGTGAGGTCATCCCATATTCATACTTCTGTTTCTGACTTATTTCACTCAACATGATTTTTTCAAGGTCCATCCAAGATCGGCTGAAAACGGTGAAGTCACCATTTTTTACAGCTGAGTAGTATTCCATTGTGTATATATACCACAACTTGCTCAGCCACTCATCTGTTGTTGGACACCTGGGTTGCTTCCAGGTTTTGGCTATTACAAATTGTGCTGCCAAGAACATATGTGTACACAGATCTTTTTGGATGGATGTGTTGGGTTCCTTAGGATATATCCCCAGGAGGGGAATTGCAGGGTCATAGGGTAGGTCCATTTCTAGCCTTCTGAGAGTTCTCCAGACTGTTCTCCACAGAGGTTGGACCAATTTACATTCCCACCAGCAGTGCAGGAGGGTTCCTTAGACCCCACACCCTCTCCAGCATTTGCTGCTGTTACCTTTTTTGATGTATGACATCCTCACAGGAGTGAAGTGATACCTCATTGCTGTCTTGATTTGCATTTCTCTGACAATCAGAGACTTGGAGCATTTTTTCATGTGTTTCTCAGCCTTTTCGATCTCTTCTGTGGTGAATATTCTGTCCAAGTCCTCCCCCCATTTTTGGATGGGGTTATTTGTTGTCTTGTTGTTGAGTCTGGCAAGCTCTTTATATAGGTTGGTTATTAAACTCTTATCTGATGTATGGCATGTAAAGATCTTCTCCCACTCTGTGAGGGGTCTCTTGGTTTGGGTAGTGGTTTCTTTTGCTGTGAAGAAGCTTTTTAATTTGATGTAGTCCCATAGGTTTATACTTGTCTTAGTCTTCCTTGTAATTGGATTCGTTTCATTGAAAATGTCTTTAAAATTTATGCGGAAAAAAGTTCTGCCAGTATTTTCCTCTAAGTATCGGATAGTTTCTGGTCTAACATCCAAGTCATTGATCCACTTGGAATTTACTTTTGTATTTGGTGAAATACAGTGATTCAGTTTCATTCTTTTGCATGTTTCAACCCATTGTTTCCAACACCATTTGTTGAAGAGACTCTGCTTTCCCTATGTAATATTCTGGGCCCCTTTGTCAAAGATTAGATGTCCATAGGTGTGGGGCCTCATTTCTGGGCTCTCAATTCTATTCAACTGGTCAGTGTGTCTGTTCATGTTCCAGTACCAAGCAGTTTTGATGACAATGGCCCTAGAATACAGTTTGAGATCTGGGAGTGTGATGCCTCCGGTTCTGTTCTTTTTTCTCAAGATTGTTTTGGCAATTCTAGGTCTTTTCTGGTTCCAGATAAACATTTGTAGCACTTTTTCTATTCTCCTAAAATATGTGCTTGGGATCTTGATGGGGATAGCATTAAATTTGTAGATGGCTCTGGGTAATATATTCATTTTGATGATGTTAATTCTTCCAACCCATGAACATGGAATATCTTTCCACTTCTTTGTGTCTTTTTCAATTTCTTTGAGTAGTGACTCATAATTTTCAGTATACAAGTCTTTCACTTCTTTGGTTAGGTTTACTCCTAGATATTTTATTGTTTTTGTTGCTATAGCAAAAGGAACTGATTTCTGGATTTCAATTTCTTCTAACTTAGTGTTTGCATAGAGGAATGCCACTGACTTTTGAATGTTAATTTTATAGCCTGACACCTTACTGTATTGCGGGATGATTTCCAAAAGCTTCTTGCTGGATTCCTTAGGTTTTTCTGTGTATACTATCATGTCATCTGCAAATAAGGAGAGTTTGACTTCTTCTCTTCCAATCTGTATGCCTTTAATTCCTTGCTCCTGCCTGATTGCTATGACAAGAACTTCCAACACTATGTTGAATAGTAATGGTGATAGTGGGCAGCCCTGTCTAGTACCTGATCTGAGGGGAAATGCTTCCAGTTTTTCACCATTGAGTATGATGTTGGCTGTAGGTTTGCTATATATAGACTCCACTATCTTCAGGAATTTTCCATCTATTCCCATTTTTTGTAGTGTTTTGATCATAAAGGGATGTTGTATTTTGTCAAAGGCTTTCTCTGCATCTATTGGTATGACCATGTGGTTTTTGGTCTTGCTTTTGTTGATGTGGTGGATCACATTGATTGATTTACATACATTAAACCAACCTTGCATGCCCGGGATAAACCCCACTTGGTCATGATGAACAATCTTTTTGATATACTGCTGTATCCGGTTGGCTAGAATTTTGTTCAATATTTTCACATCTATGTTCATCAGAGATATTGGTCTGTAGTTTTCTTTTTTGGTTGTGTCCCTGTCTGCTTTTGGTATCAGGGTGATGTTGGCTTCATAGAAGCTGGCAGGGAGTATTCCAGTGTCTTCAATCTTCTGGAAAACTTTTAAAAGTAGAGGTATTAGTTCTTCTTTGAAAGTTTTGTAGAATTCATTTGTAATACCATCTGGTCCAGGACTTTTATTTTTGGGAAGATTTTTGATAACTGTTTCAATTTCATTAGCTGTGATGGGCCTGTTCATGTTATCCACTTCCTCTTTACTTAGTTTTGGAAGTTGGTAGGTATCTAGGAAATCATTCATTTCTTCCAGGTTCTCTAGCTTGGTGGCATATAGTTGTTCATAGAAGCCTCGCATGATATGTTGAATTTCTGCAGTGTCTGTTGTGATTTCTCCTCTTTCATTTACTATCCGATTTATTTGGGTCTTCTCCCTTTTTTGTTTTGTGAGTCTGGCTAAAGGTTTGTCGATTTTATTTACTCCTTCGAAGAACCAACATTTACTTTCATTGATCTTTTGTATGGTTTTCCTATTCTCAATGTTATTTATTTCTGCCCTAACTTTAGTGATTTCTGTCCTTCTGGTTGCTTTAGGATTCCTTTGTTGTTCTTCTTCTAGGTCTTTAAGATGTGCAATCAGGCTGTTTAGTTGTGCCTTTTCTTGTTTCCTAATGTGTGCTTGTATAGCTATGAACTTCCCTCTTAGGACTGCTTTAGCTGTGTCCCAAATTTTTTGATAGCTTGTGTCTTCATTTTCATTGAACTCTCGAAACATTTTGATTTCTTCCTTGATTTCCTCTTTGACCCAGAAGTTGTTAAGAAGTGTACTGTTGAGCTTCCACATTTTGGGACTGTTACTAATCTTTTGTTGATTGTTAAGTGTTAGTTTAATTCCACTGTGGTCTGAGAAGATGCTTGGGATGATTTTAGTGCTCTTGAATTGGCTGATGCTGTTTTTGTGGCCTAACATATGGTCTATCCTTGAGAATGATCCATGTGGATTTGAGTAAAATGTGTGTTCCAGTTTCTTGGGATGAATGACTCTGAAAATGTCCAATAGTTGTAGTTTATCTATCTCTTCTTTTGGCTCCCTTATGTCTTTGTTGATTTTCTTCCTGGATGATCTGTCAAGTTGAGATAGTGGGGTGTTGAAGTCCCCTACTATGATTGTGTTACTGTTAATATATTGCTGTAGCTCTTTCCGTAGAAGTTTGATGTATTTAGATGGCTTCTCATTGGGTGCATAGATATTAATAATTGTTAAGTCCTTTTGATTGACTGATCCTCTGAGCATTAAGTAGTGTCCATTCCTATCTTTTTAAATCTTATCTATTTTAAAGTCTATCATGTCAGATATGAGAATAGCTGTTCCTGCCTTTTTTTGTGGGCCATTGGCTTGTATGATAGTTTTCCATCCTTTCACTTTAAGTCTGTGTTTGTCTTGTTGACTTAGGTGAGTTTCCTGTAGACAACATATTGTTGGGTTGTGTTTTCTGATCCATCTTCCTACTCTGTGTCTTTTAATAGGTGAATTCAGGCCATTGAAATTTATTGATATCAAAGATTGAAGATATTTTAACGCCATTCTTGTAGAGTTTTAGAGTGTTTTGATATATGTCCTATTTGTAGTGGTCTGGTTGTTTATAGGAGACCTTTCAGAACTTCTTTCAGGGCAGGCTTGGTGATGGTTGCTTCCTTCAACCGTTGCTTGTCTGAGAAGGTTTTGATGCCTCCATCTAGTCTGAATGACAGTCTAGCAGGATATAGTATTCTTGGCTGAAAGCCTTTCTCATTGAGCACTCGATAGATATCTTGCCATTCTCTTCTGGCCTGTAGTGTTTGTATGGAGAAGTCTGCTGCTAATCTTATGGGTTTTCCTTTGTAGGTGACTCTTTGTTTTTCTCTTGCAGCCTTGAGGATCCTTTCTTTATCCTTATTCCTTTCCAATCTAAGTATGACATGTATTGGTGTCTTTAGGTCTGGGTTGATTCTGTTTGGGACCCTCGGGGCTTCTTGAATCTTTATGTCTTTGGTGTTGTCTAGACTAGAGAAATTTTCAGCTATTATGGCCTGGAGAATGCTTTCTTCCTCCCCTTCTCTTTCTTCCTCTGGTATGCCAATAATGCATATATTTTTTCTTTTGAAGTCATCCCATAGGACTCTGTTGTTGTTTTCAGCATCTCTTAATCTCCTTTTGAGATCTCTTACTTCTTTTTAGTTGTCTCTAATTCATCCTCAATCTTGCTAATTCTGTTTTCAGCCTCATAGATTCTATTCTCTCTGTCTTTTACTGCTTTCTGGAGTTCATCTATTTTGTTGCCCTGCTCTGATACTGTTTAGCTTGTTCAGCTAGTTGCCTTCTTAGCTCAGTGATTTCAGCTTTCAGCTCTCTAATAACCATGAGATAATTAGAATTTTCTTCCATTTTCTCATTTGTTGTTCCTGCATTTCTGATTACAATTTTTTCAAATTCTTTACTCACTCCTGTTATTATTTCCTTAGCTAATGTTTGGATGTTGAACTTGTTGTTTTGTGCTTCACCCTCTGGAGGACTTTTAGCTGGACTCTTGTCCTGGTTCAAGTCTCCAATATTTTTTCTTGTTGTTTTAACCATTTTATATATGTTAACAGTTTTTTCAATCCCTGAGTTGGAGCTCAGTGGTGTAAAAGCCTCTTTTTTTTCCTTCCCTATAGGCTATGGGAGCCTGAGGGCTTTTAAACTATCAATAGGCTTCTTAGCTTAATCACTGACTCCTGGCCAAGAGATAAAGCTGGGTATGGCAGAGATAATCTAGTGGTTGTGCAAAGAGACTTTCACAGCCCCTTAGCTATGCCACCGAGGTATAGGTCTTCTCCTGAGTTTCCGGGTTAGATCTCTGTCCCCTGGTCTCCCTCCCTGTTGCTGCTCCAGATTCTGAGGGTAGTCGCAATGGAGACTCAGAGTTGCACTTAGTGAGTCTCTTGGGAGTCCTTTCCTCCCTTCAGCTGTCCCCTTGTTGTGGAGCAGACTGGAGGAGGTGTCTCCACTGATAAACTGTTTAACTGTTAGCAGCCACTTAATCTCTCCTTAGGCCCCTCTCTCCTCTCTGTCACCAGCCACGCGTGTTTGTACTCACGGGTGATTTACTGGGTTCCTGTGGTCATTCTAGTCCTGTCTTGTTTCGGTCCGGGTGGTCTCCTTTGGTATTCCTAGTTGATCCGGGAGAGGAGAGGAGAGGAGAGGAGAGAAAGCGATCTGATGCTCGTAGCTCCGCCTCCGGAAGTCGAATCCTCAGCCTATTTCTATCTTTTCCTAGTGGGGCAGGGGTCTGGAAAGGTGGGGTTTCAGAGTACGTTGGTGAGGTCATCTGTCCAGTGAAGTCAGGTTGACATCACCGGAGCATCTGCAACTTGGTGGCTGAAAAAGCATTAAGAGATAAAGCAGAACAAATTGCTTAATAATCAGGAATTTAAACATACGAATATAGTAGATGAGATTTGAGGTCCTCATTTTGGAAAAGGCTAGTAGGTCTTTATTAGGTATATTCCAAGGGGCTCATGACTTTACTAATTTTTGCCTGAGCCTGACAGCTAACATGCAGGTGTATCAAAGATATTGTCTGGGGAGATGGTGTCAGAATTTGAAATAGGACTAGAAAACTGGGTCAGGGAAGAGAGTAGCTCCCAAATATGGGAAATATATATAAATATTATTAACTGTAAATCTCCAGGTTTTTTACCCCCTTTAGTTAATAAGAATGGTGTTTATATTAACACCATTCCTGCCAAACGTGTATGTCCCTACCCCCAACCCCCTACAGTGAAGCTGAAAAGCCAGGTTTTGGCTATTACAAATTGTGCTGCTATAAACATAGGTATACACAAATATTTTTGGATGGGTGTGTTTGGTTCCTAAGAATATATCCCCAGGAGAGTAACTGTAGGGTCATAGGGTAGGTCTATTTCTAGCCTTCTGAGAGTTCTCCAGACTGCTTTCCACAGGGGCTGAACTAGTTTACATTCCCACCAGCAGTGCAGGAGGGTTCTTTTGTCCCCACAACCTCTCCAGCATTTGTTGCTGCTACCTTTTATGATGGATGACATTCTCACAGGAGTGAAGTGGTATCTCACTGCTGTCTTTATTTGCATTTAATAAATATCAGGAAGTCTGAGATCAGAGACTTTGTCAACAATATAGCTTCCCTCTTTTCAGTTTGAGGGTAGTTCTCTATTATTGTATGCAGTTTGTGTTCTTTCTAGCTCCATCTTTTCCCTCTAAATGTCCTATATGTAATGTTGTGCCTTTTAATGTTGTGTCACAAATCTCTGGTGTTTTCTTTGTTGTTTCTTATTCTTCTTGGTTTAAAAAAATATTTATTTATTTATTCAATTTTATTGCCCTTGTTGTTTTACTGTTGTAGTGATTATTGTTGTTGTTATTGATGTCATCGTTGTTGGATAGGACAGAGAGAAATGGAGAGAGGAGGGGAAGACAGAGAGGGGAGAGAAAGATAGACACCTGTAGACCAGCTTCACCACCTGTGAAGCAATTCCCCAGCATGTGGGGAGCTGGGGGCTCGAACCGGGATCCTTACGCCAGTCCTTGCACTTTGCGCCACTTGTGCTTAACCCGGTGCGCTGCCCTACTCCTGGACTATCATTTTTCTAACCAAAGATTTTCTTTTTTTAATTGTTGTAGTTTTCTTTTTCTTTTTCTTTTTTTCCTTGCCTCCAGGGTTATTGCTGGGGCTTGGGGCCTGCACCACGAATTCACTGCTCCTGGAGGCCATTTTTTCCCCTTTTGTTGCCTTGGTTGTTTTTTTATAGTTGTTGTGGTTATTGTAGTTGTTACTAATGCCATTGTTGTTGGATAGGACAGAGAGAAATGGAGAGAGGAGGGGAAGACAGAGAAGGGGAGAGAAAGACACCTGCAGACCTGCTTCACCGCCTGTGAAGCAACTCCCCGGCAGGTGGGGAGCTGGGGTCTCCAAGCGGGATCCTTATGCAGGTCCTTGTGCATTGTGCCACCTGCACTTAACCCACTGCACTACTGCCTGAGTCCTGTAGTTAGTTGATATGTTATCCTAGTTCACTGAGCAGAGATAGTTGCAGACAGCCTGGATGTTCACTCAAATATTTGCAGAAGTGATGCAGCAGATAAATCCTGTAGTGGAAGGGGACAACAGAAGCCACGCAGATGTTACCTGGCTGAAATAGTGTTGTATTAGAGGCCAAAGGAAGGCACATATTAATCCCTCTATAGAAACTGACTGGGCTGGGGGCAATTGGCAAGTTGTATAAAAGGGGACTTCAGTCTACAGTTCCTACATACTAGTGTAGGATTAATTTATTTCATTAATCAGGAGGAAGTTGCTCCAGCCAGAGGAAGATCTCAAATTCTAGTTGTGGGAATAGCAGTAGTGGAACCAGTCAAAAAGGGTCAGAAGAGTCCCCTCAGGAATCAGTTCAGGTCAGGGTGGCGATGCTAGACTGTAATTTCAAATTCAGTCTTCAGGATCATGTCAGCCAGAGTGAGACTATCAGAGGAAAAAAAAGTACCTTAGCTTCCCCCTACAAAGGCAGTAGGATCTAATACTTGAAGTTGGTGTTTGCATGTGAAGGCAATTTGATGGACAAGCTCTGGGAATTTTCCCTGACAGTGGATGAGCAAGATGTCTATCTAATGGAACTTCTCAAATTTACTCAGTATAGGTAGGACCCCATTAGGAGACACCAGACACTTTGGGTGCTATGAAAACTCTAGTTACATATCCACCTTCCTAAACTGGATATCCTAGGAAAGGTAGAGGCTCAGCGATGAACTCCATTCACCCTGAGCTGAAATGACCATACAAAGAAGAGTTAGAGCTTTCTGTATTTTACGACACATATCTTTATTCCTGTCTTCATACCTGCTTAGGGTTGAATGTCCTGATGGGGAAGACAAATCCCACAGTTCTGACTGCCAAGAATCCTGTCCCATTTTCCATGGCCTCTGTTGTTCCTGGATCCAGCATTCAAGTTGGACTCAACAGATTCAGGATGAAAATAGGTTTTTGGCTGGGAAGTCTGGTTTTCCATAAAGTGCTCTTTCCCCCCAAATGTCAAAACAAATGCCAACAGCTGGAACTAAAAGACAGCCAGATACTCCGACCTTTACTGGCCAGCATCAAGGAGGCTCAGCATCGACATTATATGAGCAGAAGTATTATTTCATCCCTCAAATGTTAAATTCCCCTTCAGTGAATTTAAACAATCAAATTATATAAAGTTATCTCTGACCTCTAGAAAAGTGTCAACAATCTTTCAAGGGCCACAATTGCTAACAGTAAGGTATAGCGCAGCCTCAATCTCTACTCACTTAGACCTCTGAAGTGTGTCATAAGCCACCTTCTGGAGTCTTTTCATCAAAAATAATTTTCTTTTCAGCCATAGGAAGAAATAGGATATAGGAGCAGTCAACCTTACTTCATCACAATGTGGCAAGGGTCATATTTCAAATACTTGCCTAAAGAGACAGGAATAAAAGAAGATGAAGGTAAGAAAGAAAAACGACAGTAGGAGGCTGGGAAGATAGAGAGATAAAAATAATTTTATCTAACATAGAAAAGTCTGTTCTCTTAGAGTAACTTTTAACTGGTGAATGAGAGTAGAAGTATGGAAAATCTTTCAATAGGAGAGCTAGAATAGGGCACTACTTTAGAGGCAGAGAGAAAGAGAAGAGGGTGAAAGAAAGAATACTGAAACTTTCTCTATGCAGTGGGGGGGTCAGACTTGAGCCTGGATCACACACATGGCAAATCAGTACACTGTCCAAGTCAGCTGTTTTGACAATCCTCTATATTCATTTACCTCTTAAAGTAAAACCTTGATATTTTCCACTTCAAACATTTGTAAAAAATCACTTTTTCAAGGTCAAGCGCTCCCCCCCACACCAATCGCTCTTTATCAGCTTTGAACCAAGTGTTTTTTAATTGCTATGCCCTTTTTCTTTAATGTGATTTTTCATTACCAATTTACTTTGCTTGCTCATTATTGTTTCTACATAAAGAAACTAAGGCTTGGGCTCTAGATAGAGCTCACTGTGTATTGTGCATGCCTAGCCATGTATGCAGCCTGGGTTCTAGTCCTAGTACCACCTGGGAAGTGCCAAGGCACTAGAACTTGTCTCCCTCTCTCTTTACTTCTGCTGCTATCTACCTGTATTAAAAACTGGCTGTATACAGCAAATCCTAACAATGGGATCTTCAAAGTTAACCCAATTGCCAAATAATTTGAGTATAGCAATATCTATTGCCTTATTAAACCCTAAGACAGCAGGAACCTCCCACTCCTCTATAAAGCCTATATTTCCCCCAGTCCTGGAACCTCTAGGGTGGGGCTCACTTTCCTCCATGTTCCTCTCAATTCATATCAAATGATATTGCATCTGCTGATCCCAACCTAATCAATGCAACAGATATCACCTTGGCATGCTTCACTTTGTACTGTGTCCAGAGACAGCAGTCATGGAATGTCAACCCTTCAGCCTCATTACTCAGCCACCAGGTTTCAGATGATACCATGATGTCAACTGGACTTCCCTGGGCAGACGACCCCACCAATGTGTCCTGGACCCCCGCTTCCCCAGAGCCCCGCCCCACTAGGGAAAGAGAGAGACAGGCTGGGAGCATGCAACACCCATGTTCAGTGGGTAAGCAACACCCATGTTCAGTGGGTAAGCAATTACAAAAGCCAGACCTTCCGCCTTCTGCATCCCATAATGACACCTGGGTCCATACTCCCTGAGGGTTAAAGAATAGGAAAGCTATCAGAGGAGGGGATGGGGTACGAAGTTCTGGTAGTGGGAATTATGTGGAGTTGTACCCTTCTTATCCTATGGTTTTGTCAGTGTTTTCTTTTTATAAATAAATTTTTTAAAAAAGAAAGAAAAGAAAAACTGGCTCAGGAACAGTGAGACTGTGTGTGTGTGTGTGTGTGTGTGTGTGTATGTAGTCCTGACTCCATGAATGAAATAGAGGAATAAAAGGAATAAATAAAAAGGAAGAAGAAGAAGGAAAAAATAAAGAACCCCATCGATTTGATGTAATCTGCGGCCCATAATCAGCTTAGGAGCCTATATGACCTCTGCATCCCTGTATATGCGAGTTCACATTCTGTGGTCATCAGTAGGAGCATTCCAAGCTGCCCCAGTATCAGGGCCCATCTTTCTCAGGTGTAGCATAGAGTATGTTGTTCAGTCTTCCTTCAGAGGATGGAACATTCTCTACCTTTATTTATCCAAGTTGAGGGCAAGGTCCTAAGGGGGCCCACAAAGGTGTCTATTGTGTTGTTCCTGATAGAGATGACTGGTAACAGTGGAGAGAGGGATTTATTTGAGGTCTATGCCCATTATGATTGTTTGGGAATCTCAGGACTCCCTGCCTATAGTCCCAGCTGATGGGCTGGCCATGATAGTTACTAAAGTGTCATTGTGAAAGTATGCCAGTCTCTTGCCCTTATTCAGCTTTTGCAGTCCTTGCTTTGATAAGGATAGCTTGGGAGTGAGTGAGGGAAGTATAAGAGGAAATAGGTGAGGAGGGTATCTAAGTCTAAGTGGACACTGTTTCATTATGAACTTCATACTGACACCAGTGTGTCCTTGGAACTCTGATTCCCCAGAACCACTAACCACTAGGGAAAGAGAGAGGCAGGCTAGAAGTATGGATCAACCTGTCACTGTCCATGTTCAGCGGGGAAGCAATTATAGAAGCCAGACCTTCCATCTTCTGCATTCCATAATGACCTTAGGTCCATACTCCCAGAGGGTTAAAGAATAGGAAAGCTATTGGGGGAGGGGATGGGATACAGAGTTCTGGTGGTGGGAATTGTGTGGAGTTGTACTCCTCTTATTCTATGATTTTATCAATGTTTCCTTTCTATAAGTAAATGAAAATTAAATAAATAAATAAATCTAGAACAAAAGCTCCATATGATGAATTCCCTATAAAATACCCATGTGATGACAAATCAAAAGTAAGGATATAGATGGGGTAGATTTCAAAGATCTCTTAAATCATTTATAATGCTACCTTCCTATAAGTAGCTTTGTTGCTCATCATCATTATACATTTAGGCTGTGAAAATGCTTTATAAAGACAAGCAAAAGGCAAACAAACTTTGTGTTATGGAAATAGTGTTACTATTTTAGACACCCAGAACTTTGTCTTTTAATCAACACACATGGGAAACATGGTGTTATTTATTTCTTAAAATAATAGTAACAATTAAGCACGAATTAAGCATTAATTATTAAGAACTAATTAAGAACACACTATTAAGATTGAAGTGGCTAACTTCAAGCTATTTGAAATGTTCAACTGTTTTAAACTAATTCTCTGGAACTTACCTATGCTTAACACAATCTTATAGTAATTTTACTTATTCTCAACCCTTAAGGCTCATTTTTGTCTGTGGCATGTTCATTATCTCATTTCACTTAAAGAAAGAAAGAAAGAAAGAAAGAAAGAAAGAAAGAAAGAAAGAAAGAGAAAGAAAGAAAGAAAGAAAGAAAGAAAGAAAGAAAGAAAGAAAGAAAGAAAGAAAGGAAGGAAGAGAGAGGCTGGGAGTATGGGTTAACCTGTCAACACTCATGTCCAGTGGAGAAGCAGTTTCAGTACCTAATAAAAATCTTTGGTCCATACTTCCAGAGGGATAAAGAATAGGGATCCTTCCAGTGGAGGGGAGGGGATAGGGAGCTCTGGTGGCAGGCACTGTATGGAATTGTACCCCTCTTATCCCACAATCTTGTCTATCACTATTAAATCACTAATAAAATAAAATAAATGAAACATCAATTCTTATTACCACTGATTTGTCTCCAGAGGGAGAACTATCCAATAGAATCATAGATATAAGAAGCAGATTAATGAGTGAATTGTACTTGAAACCAGCCATACCTGTACATTTTCACTATTACATGATTTCTGGTTTATTTGAGCATGTATAATGTGAGTTTTTGCAACCAAATTAAATTGCAACCAAAATAGTAATGAAAAAATGCTCATAAAATACCTAGAGTAATGTTTGATATTTCATACTTAAGAGCACAGACCCAATGTAAATTCCTAATGAAGTTTGTTCTTAACCCCCAAACAGGATTTATTGTTCTATCCTTTGAGTAACCTTAGTTTATTATATATAATTCTGCTGTAAAATATCACACTAGGGTATTTATAGTTAATATTTTACCTATAACTTTCCCCCAGTAAGTAAATCTGCATGGCTTTATAAAATATCTAGCATATGGGTAGTAAGCTTGTTTCATCTGAACTGAAGTGAAATATTAAGCAGTCAATTATTTCTAGTTCCATTTTTGTTCCTCTTGTTGCTGACAGATGCCTGACAGGCTCTATTCTTTTTTATTTTATTTATAAAATGGATGTATTGACAAGACCAGAGGATAAGAGGAGTACAGTTCCATATAATTTCCACCACCAGAACTCCATATCCAATCTTCTCCCTTGAAAGCTTTCTTATTCTTTGTCCTTCTAGGAGCATGGACCCAGGATCATTATGGGATGCAGAAGGTGAAAGGTCTGGCTTCTATAATTGTTTCCCTACTGAACATGGGCGTTGATAGGTTGGTCCATACTCCCAGCCTGCCCCTCTCTTTCCCTAGTGGGGTAGGGATCTGGGGAGGTGTATTACTAGCTATAGGATCATGCTATATATAGTAGATCTCCAGAACTTATTTTTCTTGCACAAGTGAAACTGTATCTTCAGTCAACATGTCTTCATTTTATCCTCCTACTTCAACCCCTATCATTCTACTATTTCTATGAATCTGACTACTTTAGATTCCATATACAAATCAAAACATATAGTTTGTTTTTATATGTCTGACTTGCTTCATTTAACATAATGCTGCCTAAATACACTCATATTGTCATAAATGGCAGGATTAAGACTGAATAAAAGAGGCCAACTGGTGGCACACTGACATAAAGCACATGTTACCATGCATGAGGGCCTGGGCTCAAATCCCTGGTCCCTACCTAAAGAAAGTAAGCTTCACATATGGTGAAGCAGTCCTGCAGGTCTCTTTTACTCTCTCCCTCTCTACCTTCTTCTACTATCTGTGTCTTGTTAAATATAAGAGAAAAGGGGGTCGGGCGGTGGCACAGTGGGTTAAGCGCAGGTGGCGCAAAGCGCAGGGATCGGCAAGGATCCCGGTTCGAGCCCCCGGCTCCCCACCTGCAGTGGAGTCGCTTCACGGGCGGTGAAGCAGGTCTGCAGGTGTCTATCTTTCTCTCCCCCTCTCTCTGCCTTCCCCTCCTCTCTCCATTTCTCTCTGTTCTATCCAACAACAAAACAACGTCAACAATGGCAATAATAATAACCGCAACGAGGCTGCAACTAGGGCAACAAAAAGGGGAAAAATGGCCTCCAGGAGCAGTGGATTCATGGTGCAGGCACCGAGCCCAGCAATAACCCTGGAGGAAAAAAATATATATATAAGAGAAAAGAAAGGCCACCCTGGGAGTATGGATCGACCTGCCAATTGTCCAGTGGAGAAGCAATTACAGATGCCAGACCTTCCACCTTCTGTACCCCATACTGATCTTAGGCCCATGCTCCTGCCAATGGAAGGGATGAGATATGGAACTCTGGTGGTGGGAACTTTGTGGAATTGTACCCCTCTTATCCTACAGTCTTGTCTGTTGTTGAGGTGGTCTGGTGTCGGGCTGCACCGCGGAGAAGAGAGCGGACGTCCAGAGCAAAGGGGTACACAGATCTTTATTATAGGATGGGGGGGAGGTTTGGTTCAGACCACGTGGAGCCAGCCAGCAATGGCCGACCACGGGGGGAGAGCAGGGAGCAAGACCTCAGAGAGGGAGAGCCGAGAGCCCAGAGAGAGCGAGGGGAGGGGTGAGGGGGCTTTTTATTGGGCGACAACCAGGGGTGACGTGTAGGGCCAGGATTGGTTGAAAGGGGGCACTCTAGGATTTAGCGAGGCATAGAAAAACCTGGGGGCGGAGCCAGGATTGGTTGAAAGGGGGCACTCTAGGATTTAGCGGGGCATAGAAAAACCTGGGGGTGGAGACTGCATCAGAATAAGTCCTCAGCAACATCTCCTCCTATCCCTTTATATCTAAATGGACACAGTAAAGAAAAATGGAATGGAGCAGGCTTAAATGTTTTAGAGGAATGCCATGCTCAGGTGGGAAGATGTAGGACTTTCTGTGGAGGAAGGAAGGCTTAAATGGCTGCCAACCTTGTGAGATTTAAATGTCCTCCTGTGCTCAACCCCTCTTCAGAGAGAGAGACTTACCTGGAGAGACTCATCTCATAGGTTTAAGCGCAGCCTGCTCAACCATCTCTTCACAGTATCTCTACATCTTTTCTATCTTTCTATCTAGTAATTGCATAAGATGTACAAAGTCTATAAAAGACTATCATGGGGCAGAAACCTTTTGGACATAAGTCTAAATGACATAACAAAATAGGAAGGGACACGAAGGGGAGAAGTAAAAGTCAGTGTGGTGTGAAGGGAAGGATTGGTGTGTAAAGGAACATTCCCTGCTTGAGTGGGGAAAAGGGCAAGGGTACATAATGAGGGGGAGGCGGGAGGCATGACCCACCAAACAGAGGGGCTATTTGGCATTGTATAGTCCTCAAGGCAACAGTCTGTAAAGTCTATGAATTACTCAGGATTAGTCTATGAAAAACCAGCAGCGTGAAGGGAAATAAGCTGCTTCAAAATTGTGTAAAATGTATATAGGGTATGTCAGAAAGTCCGATACAAGTCTCAGTCCGAAGTAGATGGCTAGGGGAGGAATTGGCAGGGGATGCAACGCTGCATGAGGGAGGTCAGCCGCTGGAATGTTGCTCTTTTGTAGATAGCTAGCTGGAACTGCCAACACGTAACAAGCAGGTCAGAAGCAGGAACGGTAACCAGGCATGAAGAAAGTTCTGTCCTTGGAATTCGTGTATCAGGTTCTTCAGATCACGTTGAGTGACATCTAGGGTTTCGGGGGGTGTGCCACGGTAGTCGTGCCATCTAGTGAGTGACGTCAGGGTGTGCAGGGGTTCAGATGGTTTTTCCGGGATTCCTGTGAAAGAAACACAAACAATCTGCTTCTCGTGGTTAATTTGAACTGGGAACAAGTTATAGGTTTGTTATAGTTGATACCTCGATGATTATAATTGGTTTAGAATCTCTTTATGATTTATTAAAAGGTCATCTAATGTGACCTCCTGTAGCAGCCTCTACCGCAGGATCTTGAGACCAATTTTAGCTAAAATATGTATTTTAAACAGACTCAAATTGCTTAGAGAGTTAAAGCATATTCGTGACAATGATTTTAACGTTTACAGTGCCAGACCTGTTGTGGATTAATTTCCACAAGATAGTTTACAGGGCACCTTTGGGGGCCCTTCAAAGGTGTCCTGTATATAAAATTTATATAGTTTAGTTTTGGGAATGAATAGTCACGTTGAACATTTAGACTTTTACCTAAATAGTAAGTTACCTTAACAATTAATTTTTACCTTGTCTGGTAAAAGTGTAGCTGTAGGGTTACACTTCTGACCGTTAAGTTAGTGTTACCAAACTTGAGACATACCCATAAACATTTAGTTATAACAAACTGGAGGAAAAAGAACTTTTGTTATAAAAACACATTATTTAAAAACAATTTTAAATCTGTCATTAGTCACACAGTTTAAGACTAAACACTTACATATATACCAAAACTATATATAAAATTCAAAAGAGGGAGAAAGAAAAAAAATTTTTGGAATGTTTCTGGACGTCTCCAGAAACTTTGGCTGCGTCCAGCATTTTTATATAAGGCCAATAACCTTTTAGAGTACTCCAAGCAGATGGGTCATGCAAAAAAAGAAAAAAAATTTTGTCATTTAACACACTCACTCACAAAAACAACTGGCCAGTTATAACATAAGACATACAGGGAAAGGGTAGGAGAGAGGTCTCTGTGAGCCAGACTTTGCAGGTTCTGCCATGTCGTATTACGGGTCCTGGGATGTATCCTGCATCTGGTCCTCTTGTAGTATTTCTTGTTCTTCAGGAATAACGGCGCCATCCTGCGGGTATTGTCAGACATGGCGGGCAGGAACCCAGACAGGTTTAGAGAAATTTTGAGGGAAAATGCATGCGAAACCCCTTCCCATGGTCAATAATGGGTCAGGCCCTTTCCAAACTTTATCGAGTGGGTCTCTCCATTTCACCTTAATAGATGGGAGGGTAGATGGTGTTTGCCAGTGAAGAATAATAGGGGGTAAGGATGAGTTATTGTAAATATTAAAGAGATTTAACGTAGTTAAGGCTTTTGCTAGCTGGATATTGGGGGGATATGTTCCTCCTTTATCTTTATTTAGTTGAGCCTTCAGTGTTTGATGGGCCCTTTCGACAATGCCTTGTCCCTGTGGATTGTAGGGAATGCCCATGGTATGAGTAATATTCCAGAGGGAACAAAAATCTTTAAATTGTTTGCTTGAAAACATAGGTGCATTGTCTGTTTTCAAAAGTAATGGGACCCCCATAATGGCAAAACAAGAGAGCATATGGCTTACAAGCTTTTTAGCACTTTCTCCTGTCTGAGCTGTAGCCCACATAAATTTAGAAAAGGTATCAATTGAGGCAAACACATATTTTTGTTTGCCAAAGTTTGGTATGTGGGTGACATCAATTTGCCAAATAGCATTAGCTTTTAAACCTCGGGGGTTAACCCCAAGGGTCTGGATAGCAGGTGTCTTTATGAGATTTGCACAAGAAGAGCATGTAGCAAGGATATGTTTTAACTGTGGTACAGGAACATCAGGGAATCGAGCTTGAAGGCCTTTAAGATTAACATGGGTTAGAGAGTGAAAATTAGCAGGATCAGAGACAGAGACTGGGAAAGTTCCTGTGGAGGCAAGGCGGTCAACTGCAGCATTCCCTTCGGACAGGGAACCAGGAAGAGGGCTGTGGGAACGAAGGTGTTGAATATACAGTGGTTGGGTTCGAGAACAGAGCATAGAGGCGATTTGAATCAAGAGAGGGGAAAGTGGGTTGTCATCAATTTTCACATACGAACGAGCAAGCCATGGAAGTAAGTTAACAGTATACACACTGTCAGAAAAAAGGTTGAAGGATTCTGGTACAGCTTTTAGTGCAAGAAAAACAGCATAAAGTTCTTTGTACTGAGGGGAATTATCAGGAAGCTCAGTAAAGAGAGGTTTAGGAGATTGTTTGTCTGGGTAATATATAAGGGCAGCAGCTCCCCTTTTTCCGCCATCAGTAAAGATTGCAGGAGCAGAGGGAATGGGATCCCGAGAGAAAAGTTTAGGTGCTAGTAGAGGCAGAAGAGGTAAAGAAGCTATCAATTTATTAGAAGGAAAATGGTTATCTATTTGTCCTGGAAACCCCACGAAGCTTATGGCAAAGCGGGAATGATGGCGTATAAGCCACTCTGTATCTGTGAGAGAAAAGGGCAGAATGATTAAATCTGGTTCTTTCCCTAAGACCTGCACAGACCTATTTCTCCCTTGGCGAACCATGAATGCTAACGCATCTATCTCAGTGAGGAGTCTTGGAGCTCCTCCTACTGGCGTGTGAAGCCATTCGAGAACCCCATGGTCTTGTCACAGTGCCCCTACTACTGTGGGGGTGGAGTTGAAGATTAGAAGGTTTACCGGAGAGGAGGGGGAGAATCGAACAAGGTGCATGTCCTGGAGGGCCTGGTTAACCCTTTCCAGTGCCAAGGAGGCCTCAGGAGTTAACTTACGTTTTGAAGAGGGCTGTTTGTTTCCTTTCAACAGGTCAAACAGTGGTTGGAGGCAGCTTGTGGGCAGATAGAGATACTGCCTAAGCCAATTCAAATTTCCTAGAAAACTTTGTAAAGAAGCAAGAGTAAGGTTAGAAGGGAAGGTAACATTAGGTTTTAAGGGACGAATTTGCGTTAGAGAAATCTCTGAACCTAGGAAGGATATTGGAGGGATTAGCTGTATCTTCTCAGGGGCTACATTAAGGCCGCTTTTCTTTAATGCAGGAATGAGAAAATCACGTAAGGCATAGAGATCTGTATCTGATTTTCCCCATATTAAAATATCATCTGTATAATGAAAAATATTAAGGCCCTTATGAATATATGGGACAAGGGCAGATTTGACAGCCTCCTGACAAATTGTAGGACTATTGGCCATACCCTGGGGCAGCACCACCCATTCAAATCTATCAGCGGGGCTGGCATTATTAATAGACGGAACAGAGAAGGCAAAACGTTTACAATCTCGCGGATGCAAGGGGATAGAGAAAAAACAATCTTGTATATCAATAGCTATGATTGGAATTCCCGGGGGAATTGCAGAAGCAAGAGGCAAACCCCTTTGGGGGGAGCCCCAGACCTGCATGGTTTTATTTACTGCACGGAGATCTTGAAGGAGGCGCCATTTTCCCGAGCGCTTTTTAATCACAAAGACAGGAGTATTCCATGGGCTTCGAGAATGACGAATGTGTCCCAAGGACAACTGCTCTCGGACGAGCTCTTTTAAAATTTTTAGCTTATCCCTAGGTAAAGGCCACTGTTCCACCCAGACAGGCTCATTAGAAAGCCAGCTTAAGCGGGGTGTTTGGCTACGAACAGTGGCATTTAGTATTGGGGGTGCTGAATAAACCTGGTATCGCGGGAATGAGTTTTACGCTCTGCAGAGGCGTCTGTGGATATCCTAACATTAAGACATTCCAGAAGATCCCTACCCAGTAAGTTGGTGCTAATATTAGCTACCAAAGGGCGGAAGTGTCCGGTAGAACCTTCTGGGTCTTCCCACATAATCGAGTCTCGTGTGCAAAATGCTCTTGTCATCCCTCCTATTCCATGTAAACTGGGTCCAGGGATGAGTTCCCAATCTTGGGGAACCTCTTCTTGCCTTAAAATCGTCTTTGCTGCCCCCGTGTCAATCAAAAATTTAAAAGGAATATTGCCAATCTTTACTGTCATAGAAGGGTGACCTTGTTCTAAAACAGGAGTGGTCCACAAAATCTCAGGCCCCGAATTTGTACTATTCAGGGGCGAACCATCTTTATGAAATTGGGACCAACAATCTCTCTTCCAATGAAACCCCTTACGACATTTTGGACAAACAGTACGTGGTCTCTGGCTCCCTGACTGAAAGCGGGGTTGCTCTGACTGGAGGCGTGGTTTCCCTGACTGGAGGCGTGGTCGCAACTTATCAGGACATTGGTTACGCCAATGTCCTTGGCGACCGCACTGAAAGCAGGCCCCGTTTTGCTTACGTGGGGCAACTGCATAGACCTGCGTCGTAGCGGGTGTCCCATAATTGCCTGATGTAAGTTCCTGTGTCGCTAGGATCCAATTATCTGGGTGTAGGTGTTTAAGATTAAGGCATACCTGACGGAATTATGGTGTCATGCCTTCCCAGACAATAGAGCGCAGGAGTAGTGTGCGGACATCAGGATTATAAACCTTTCTCTCTAAGCTTCTCTTCACCCTTGAGATGAAGCTCGCCAATGATTCATCAGAGCCTTGGTGAAAAGAGTTAATGGGAGCTGATGGATCTACATCAGGTGTGGTCACCCTTTCCCATGCTTGTGTTGCACAGATGCATACCTGTTCAAAATAACCAGTTGGAAACCTGGCTTCTGCCTGCTGAGCTCCAGATTCATAAGCTCCTGCTCCAAACAAAGCATCAGAATTCCATTCTATCTGTTTGTTACTATTTTCCTGCGATTGCCTAGAGCACTCATCGCGGAAACATGCCTGCCACTGAAGATAGAGAGGGTCTGGGAGTGCAGCACGAGCCAGTTCTTTCCAATCTTGTGGTGTATTTAAATGCTGGTAAAAGCTTCTCAAAACGGACTTGGTTCATGGAGAGTGCATACCGTCCTCCCTGACTGCTTGCCTGAGCGTTTCAAGTTCTTTCGAGGAATATGGCTGCCACGGCTGAGGGTTTTGTTTAGAAGGGTCCAAGTTTACCGGGAATGTGTGGATTTGGTCCGATGGCGCGGGAGAGGGAGCTACAGAAGTGGAAAGTTCAGTAGAAACTGCTGTAGTGGCTGCAGGGGAGACTAAATGCATATCTACGGGGACGGAGCTCCCGGGGTGGACTGCACATGGTTTAAAATCCTTAAATGCTGAAAAAATATCCTTTAGCTCTCGTATCTCAGCCACTAGGTCCCTTAATGGTGATGTATCAGCAGGGGGCGGGGTCAGGGACGAGGAAGCCTCAGGCGGAGCTGAAACCGCGGCAGCAGGGGCCGGGGGCAGGGTCAGGAAAACGGAAGCTGCAGGCGGAGCTGAAACCGCGGCAACAGAGGCAGGGGCGGGGTTCAGGAACGCAGAAGCTGCAGGCAGAGTTGAAACCGCTGCGGCATCCCGGAAGGGGCAGGGTTCAGGAACGCAGGCGCCTCAGGTGGAGCTGAAACGGAAGCTGAAACTGGGACGGAAGGGGCGGGGTTCAGGAACGCAGGCTGAGCTGAAACCGGAACGGAAGGGGCGGGGTTCAGGAACGCAGGCTGAGCTGAAACCGGAACAGCGGAAGGGGGTGGGGTCAGAGGAGGAGCGTCCGAACACGTGTGCATGTCTGTGGGAACGGAATTCTTGAGTTTAGCCGCTGATCGCTTAGGATGTCTAAGTCTTAAGCACATGTGATTTAACTCTCGTACCTCAGCCTCAAGGTCACTTATCCTTATGGCATACCACGTTTTACATATCTTGAAAGTGGCGACCACAGTTAAAAAAATACAAGGGGTAGCGAAAATTAAACCTTTTATGACAGCGGGAATCTGTCCCAGGTCGAGAGATAATGACTGGGACACCTCCTCATAAAACGAGAAATTTCCCATGGTGGAGGGAAACGCGGGGCCACAGAAGTGGGCGGATGCCACTTACCTGTGTCTGGGCGGTTTCGGAGACCTCAGGCCGGGCGTGGTGTGGGTACGGAACACGATGGGCGCCAGATGTTGTTGAGGTGGTCTGGTGTCGGGCTGCACCGCGGAGAAGAGAGCGGACGTCCAGAGCAAAGGGGTACACAGATCTTTATTATAGGATGGGGGGGAGGTTTGGTTCAGACCACGTGGAGCCAGCCAGCAATGGCCGACAACGGGGGGAGAGCAGGGAGCGAGACCTCAGAGAGGGAGAGCCGAGAGCCCAGAGAGAGCGAGGGGAGGGGTGAGGGGGCTTTTTATTGGGCGACAACCAGGGGTGACGTGTAGGGCCAGGATTGGTTGAAAGGGGGCACTCTAGGATTTAGCGAGGCATAGAAAAACCTGGGGGCGGAGCCAGGATTGGTTGAAAGGGGGCACTCTAGGATTTAGCGGGGCATAGAAAAACCTGGGGGCGGAGACTGCATCAGAATAAGTCCTCAGCAACACTTGTCAATCATTATTAAATCAATTTTTTTAAAAAGGCCACCAAGACCAGTGGATTTGTAGTGCAGGAAATGAATCCCTGTGTTAATTTTGGTAGCAATAAAAAAAAAAAGTGGTGAAGCAGTGCTGCAAGTATGTCACTAATGTCTTCACTAATGTCTCTGTCAAAGAAAAAATGCTTTCAGGAGAGGTGAAGTCACTGATATAAAGGCAGCAAGTCCCAGTTATAATCCTGATGGCAGAAAACAAAACCTGAAACATATGAACATATTATGTATATATATTATATAAATATATATAAATATATAAACATATTATGTCTATACAATCTATTATATATATTTATGTATATATCTTTTAATAGACATTTAATTTGTTTCCATATTTTGGTTATTGTTAATAAGTCTTCAATTAATATGAGAGTGTAAATATCACTTCAAGATTATAATAAATTCCTTTCAATAAGTATCCAGAAGTAAGATTGCTGAATACCATACTATATATATATATAATTTCTTTATTGGGGGATTAATGTTTTACAGTCAACAGTAAATACAATAGTTTGTACATGCATAAAATTGCTCATTTTCTACAGAACAATACAACCTCCACTAGGTCCTCTGCCATCCTGTTCCAGGACCTGAATTCTCTCCCCGCCAACCCACCCACCCCAGAGTCTTTTACTTTGGTGCAATACAGCAAACCCAGTCCAAGTTCTGCTTAGTGTTTTCTCTTCTGATCTAGTTTTTCAACTTCTATCTGTGAATGAGATCATCCCATATTCATCTTTCTGTTTTCTGACTTATTTCACTTAACATGATTTCTTCAAGCTCCATCCAAGATGGGCTAAAAACAGTGAAATCACCATTTTTACTCTGAAAATGTCCAATAGTTCCAGTTTATCTATCTCTTCATTTAGCTCCCTCATTTCTTTATTGATTTTTTTTGCCTGGATGATCTGTCAAGTTGACAGAGTGGGGTGTTTAAGTCCCCTACTATTACTGTGTTGCTGTTAATATATTGCTGTAGCTCTTTCAGTAAATGTCAAACATCTTTTTTAATCACAGTGGTATAATATTAGAGATCAACAGCAAAGTAAAAATGGGGAAAATCTTAAACATGTGAACACAGAAAAAACATATTTCTGAAAAAGCAGTTGGGCCAATGAACAATTCAAAGAAAAGAAATAAACTACCTAGAACACAATGAAAACAAACTGATAACCTTCCAGATCCTATGGAATGCAACAAAATCTGTATTAAAATAGAAGTTTGTGGAAATGCAAGCCTAATTAACAAAGAAACAAAAAAAGACCTCAAATAACCAGCCTAATCTGAAGGAATGAGACAAGGGGCAACAACAACAACAACAACAACAACAAACCTCAAAAGGCAACATAAGGTGTTTAACAAAAAAAAATTTTAAATATTTATTTATTAATGAAAAAGGTAGGAGGATAGCAACAACCAGACATCACACTGGTGTATGTGCTACTGAGGATTGAACTCAAGACCTCATGCTTGAAAGTCAAATGCTTTATCCACTACGCCCCCTCCCAGATCACAACAACAAAGTTTAGAGCAAAAATAAATAGAAACCAAAAGCACAGTACAAAAGATCAGCGAAGCGAGGAACTGGTTCTTTGAAGGATTTGTAAAACAGATAACCCCCTCACTAGACCCATGTAGAAATAGAAAATCATACGTAAAGGAATCAGAAACGAATAAAAGGTGCTATTACAACTGATGGTTAATAAATACAAAGGATCATATGAAACCAATTTGACCAGTTATATTCAAACAAATTGGAAGACCTGGAGAACATGAATACAATAGAATCATGACCTTCAAAACTAAACCATGAATATGTGGATAATCAGAACAGGTCAAATATAGTATCAGAAATAAAATCAGTAATCAGAGGTCTCCCCACAAAGAAAAAATATAGACCCAAATAGCTTAACTTTCTTCTGCAGTTTTCCTTTTGAGGATATCAAGACTGCAAGTATTATGAAATCCTAATTCCCTCAGCTGCTACTGCTCTTTAGTGAACTGGACAGCAGGGTGGCCTATCGTTGCTGCCGAGGGGTCAGTGTTAGCTGGGTTAGCTGCAGTCACTGACAGTTATATTGTCTATTCCTGTATGAATGAGCCACACTTTATCAGTAATGGGAGGGAAAAAAAACCAACAACCAAAACCTCATTTCCCCTAAGCAGATTATCCACTGATTTATGAGATGGTGAGTGTGTTTTCTAATTTGTGCCTGGGGTGTCTCTTAGAGAAAGCCAGTAATATTTAAATATAACACTATAAATAAAGCAATTTCTTGCATACTTTTCATTTTATCCAGAAGATAACTATTCTTTTAAAGAAGCTTGGTGGAACTTTGATGGGTATTGCATTAAATTTGTATATGGCTCTGGGGAGAATATTCATTTTGATGATATTTATTCTTCCAATCCATGAGCATGGGATATCTTTCCATTTCTTGGTATCAATTTCTATTTCATTGAGTAGCGACTCATAGTTTTCAGTATACAAGTCTTTCACTTCTTTGGTCAACTTTATTCCTAGGTATTTGATTGATCTTGCTGAAACAGTAAATGGGAGTGATTTCTGGATGTCTTCTTCAGATTTAGTGTTTGCATAAAGAAATGCCACTGATTTTTGTATTGATTTTGTAGCCTGATACCTTGCTATATTGCCTAATAACTTCCAGTAGTTTTCTGCTGGATTCTTTAGGTTTTTCTATGTATACTATCATATCATCTGCAAATAGTAAGAGCTTGACTTCTTCCCTTCCAATCTGTATTCCTTTGATTTCTTTCTCTTGCCTGATTGCTATGGCAAGAACTTCCAATACTATGTTGAAGAGTAACGGTGACAGTGGACAGCCCTGTCTAGTCCCCGATCTGAGGGGGAATGCTTTCAGCTTCTGTCCATTGAGTATGATGTTGGCTGTAGGTTTGCTATATATAGACTCCACTATCTTGAGGAATTTCCCATCTATTCCCATTTTTTGTAGAGTTTTTTTTTTTTCCCCTCCAGGGTTATTGCTGGGCTCGGTGCCTGCACCATGAATCCACTGCTCCTGGAGGCCATTTTCCCCCCTTTTTTTGTTGCCCTAGTTGTTGCAGCCTCGTTGTGGTTATTATTGCCATTGTTGACGTTGCTTTGTTGTTGGATAGGACAGAGAGAAATGGAGAGAGGAGGGGAAGACAGAGAGAGAGGGGGAGAGAAAGATAGACACCTGCAGACCTGCTTCACCGCCCATGAAGTGACTCCCCTGCAGGTGGGTAGCTGGGGGCTCAAACCGGGATCCTTACGCCAGTCCCTACGCTTTGCGCCACATGCACTTAACCCACTGCGCCACCGCCCGAACCCCTTTTGTAGAGTTTTGAGCATTAATGGGTGTTGGATTTTGTCAAAGCCTTTCTCTGTATCTATTGAGATATTCATGTGGTTTTCGGCTTTGCTTTTATTGATGTGGTGAATGACATTGATTGATTGATGGATGTTGAACCAGCCTTGCATTCGTGGGATGAATTCCACTTGGTCGTGATGAACAATTTTTTTGATGTGTTGTTGTATCCGCTTGGCCAAGATATTGTTTAATATTTTGGCATCTGTGTTCATCAGAGATATTGGTCTGTAATCTTTTTTGTTGTGTCCCTATCTGCTTTTGGTATCAGGGTGATGTTGGCTTCATAGAAGGTGGAAGGGAGTATTCCTGTTTCTTCACTCTTATGGAAAAGCTTAAGAAGTATGTTGTACTGTTTCCTGAAAGTTTTGTAGAATTCATTTTTGAAGCCATCTGATCCAGGACTTTTATTGTTGGGGAGATTCTTAATAATGGTTTCAATTTCTTTGTCTGTGATTGGTGCATTTAGGTTTTGTAGTTCTTCTTGGTTCAGTTTTGGAAGGGCATATGTTTCTAGGAATTCTTCCATTTCTTCCAGATTCTCTAGCTTGGTGGTGTATAGTTCTTCATAGAAGTTTCGCATAATTTTCTGGATTTCTGTGGTGTCAGTTGTGATATCTCCTCCATCGTTTACAATTCTATTAATTTGAGTCTTCTCTCTTTTTTGTTTGGTGAGTCTGGCTAGGGGTTTGTCAACTTTCTTTAATCTTTCAAAGAACCAACATTTGGCTTCATTGATCTTTTGTATGGTTCTTTTATGTTCGATGTTGTTTATTTCTGCTCTAATTTTAGTGATTTCTGTCCTTCTGGTTGCTTTAGGGTTCCTTTGTTCCTCTTCCTCTAAGTCCTTGAGGTGTGCAGTAATGTCATTTATTTGAGCTTTTTCTTGTTGTTTAATATGTGATTGTATGGCTATAAGTTTCCCTCTCAATACTGCTTTAGCTGTGTCCCAAATATTTTGATAGGTTGTGTCTTCATTTTCATTTGTTTCCAGAAACATTTGAATTTCTTGCTTGAGTGACTCTCTGACCCAGTGGTTCTTAAGCAGTATTTTGTTGAGTTTCCAAATTCTGTGACTTTTAATAATTTTCTGTTTTTGTTAAATGTTAGTTTTACTCCACTGTGGTCTGAGAAGATACTTGGGATGATTCTAATGCTCTTGAATTCATTGATGCTGTCTTTGTGGCCTAACATGTGGTCTATCCTTGAGTATGTGTTATGTGGATTTGAAAAGAATGTGTATTCCAGTTTTTTGGGGTGAAGAACTCTGAAAATGTCCAGGAGGTCTAATCTGTGCATCTCTTCATTTAATTCTCTTGTTTCTTTGTTGATTCTCTGCTTTGTTGATCTGTCTAAGTGTGAGAGTGGGGTGTTAAAGTCTCCCACTATTATTGTATTACTATTGATGTATTTTTGAAGTTCTTTGAGTAGGTGCTTGATGTATTTAGATGGTCCCTCATTGGGTGCGTAGATGTTAATAATTGTTAAGTCTTCTTGGCTGATTGATCCTCTAAGAATTATGTAATGTCCTTGCCTGTCTTTTATTACTTTATTTAATTTAAAATATATTGTGTCAGAGATTAGAATGGCTGTTCTTGCCCTTTTTTGTGGTCCTTTAGCCTGTATGATAGTTTTAAAAACATTTATTGATTTAATACTTATTTATAAGATTTTTGAAGTATAATTTCACATCTTTACATATCTGTCTTCACCACATCCATCATCAAAATTTCTTTGCTCTCGCTCTTTTTTGGATAATTTTTATTAGTGATTTAATAATGATAAACAAGATTGTAAGATAACAGGGGGTACAATTCCACACAGTTCCTACCACCAGAGTTCTGTGTCCCATCTCCTCCATTGGATTTTTCCCTATTCTTTATCCCTCTCTGGGAGTATGGACCAAAATACTTTATGGGTTGCAGAAAAGTGGAAGGTCTGGCTTTTATAATTGATTCTCCACTAAACATGGACATTCTTCCCCCTCCTTCTATGCTACAAAATCCTTGACTTTCCACTCAAACTCTTCCTACAGATGCTGAAATTTTCATCTATTAAGGAACTGTCTAATAATATACCTATCTGCTTGATGCCACCTTAGATCCCTCTCCAGAGTAAGTCTTAGGGTCTTCACATATGCATCAGCATTAGACAAGTTAATAGCTTCCATATTCTTCACTAGCATAGAGGTCATTGCTCTAAGCATTTTGTATTCAATTAGTAAGATCAGACATGCAGCTATCAAGTTCATACTTAGCTATATCTCTTTTTATCCATTCTATCATAGTTATCACTGATATTATTTTCTATTGAGTGGTATCAGTAGCCTTCAAACTCATTATGAATTGTAAGAATATAAAAAATAATCTTGCTATGAAAAAAAAGAAAGTACATAGCAAAATATGTGGGTTTCTATAATGAACATGAACTAATGCTTCAGACTTTGTTTCATCTGAAAGATGGTATATGCAGTGGCATCTTGACTCATGCATGTTTTGGCACATGTGATGAGTAATGAGCAAGTGTTGAGTGCTGAAGCATTTTTCCTGCTCAAAATGTGTCAAAACCTAAATTCCAAAAATTTCAAAATTGATAGTGAAGTTCAACTTCACTAACAAGCAAGTTTTGGGTTACATTGAAGTTGCAGAGAGGCAACTGTCCCAACCTGAGTATTTATAAAGTGAGGTAAAATACCCAGAAAAGTTGAGATTGAAGATAGAACTTGAAAGAGCAGCAGAAGTTTTCTAAGAAGAGGAATAATAGCATCAGTGCCAAAAATATCTCAGTTGGGAGAGTGTTAGACTTTAATAGAAGAGGAATAACATAATGGAATATGACAGCCAGAGGGAATAATATTACATAGATTGAAACCAGAAGAGTTGGGAATCTTCAAAGACTTAGAAAATTAGAAATTATTGGATAAATACATTTTAGTGAAAATATAGAAAAAGTGGGGTCAGGCAGTGGCGTACATGGTTAAGCACACACACTACAGTGCACAAGGATCCAGGTTCAAGCCCCTGGTTCCCACCTGCAGGGGGAAAGCTTCATGAGTGGTGCAGCAGTGCTGCAAGTGTCTCTCTTTTTCTTTCCCTCTATCTCCCCTCCCCTCTCAATTACTCTCAGTCTCTATCCAATAATAATTAAATAAATAAAATTATTTTTAATAGTAAGTATAGAAAAAGTATAGTACTATCATGTCATACAGAACTACATATGACTAATCCAGGAGTTTGTTTTTTCATCTATAGAGCAACTGGAAAATATTCTAAATAGGACAGTGTCGATCACATTTACACATTAGAAAAACGTTTCTCACTGTTAAGTGGATGATGATCTTGAAGGGTTTACAGTACAATGATGATGATGGAGACAAATGGGCTGATTGAAAATGAGGCAAAGGATAAATTTATCCAGACTTAAAAAAATATGAACTAGGGGCCAGGTGGCAGCGCACTGTAATATGTGTACTTAATCAGTCATGCCACCACCTGGCCCCTGCTGAGTCTTTGAAATGTTGACTCTCTTAAAAGCTTAACCAGACAGAACAGAAGCAACCTGTGGCACAGCTATATACAAATAATTTCAAAGGACATAAATATGGTGAGTTGTTATGATACAGCAAATCCTAACAAAGGGCTATTTCAAAGATAACCCAATTGCCGAATAATATGATTATAGCAATAACTACCTATTGCCTTCTTAAACCCTAAGACAGCAGAAACCTCCCACTTCCTCCATAGAGCCTATATTTCCCCCAGTCCTGGAACCTCTACTTTCTTGCATGCGTCTCTCAATTTATACCAAATGATATTGCATCCATTCTTCTTCTTCTAGCGTTTGCCCTTCTTCCGTAGCCAGTCAACAGCGTCAGGTTGAGCCTGATGTAAAGTTTCAAGACCTCCTTTGAATCTGGAGAGGTGGCAGTCATTGACTATGTGGGTCATAGTCTGTCTGGAGCCACAGGGGCAGTTCGGGTCGTCTCTGGCTCCCCAGCGATGGAACATAGTGGCGCACTGGCCATGGCCTGTTCGATAGCGATTGAGGAGGGCCCAATCATAACGTGCTAGGTCAAAGCCGGGTTGACGCTTGCAGGGGTCTGTGATGAGGTGTTTGTTCTTTACCTCAGCTGACTGCCAACTCTGTTTCCAAGAGTCTGGAACAGAGAAGTTCAGTGTAGGCATAGGGGACCAGATTGGGTGATGAGACGTCAAGCGTTGGACAGGGTGGGCGAAGATATCCGCGTATATTGGCAGGTCCGGTCGAGCATAGACGTGGGAAATGAACTTAGATGATGCCACATCCCGATGAATATCTGGCGGGGCGATGTTGCTAAGAACTGGCAGCCATGGAACCGGGGTGGAACGGATGGTTCCAGAAATTATCCTCATGGAGGAATATAATTTGGAATCGACCAAGTGGACATGGGGGCTACGGAACCATACTGGGGCACAGTATTCTGCAGTGGAATAGCATAATGCCAGAGATGATGATTGTAGTGTGGAAGCACTCGTGCCCCATGAGGAGCTGGCCAGTCTAGCAATGATGTTATTCCTCGCGCCCACCTTTGCTGCAGTTTTTATGAGATGTTTGTGAAATCACAGAGTGCGATCGAGAGTAATGCCAAGATAGACTGGCTGGGCTTCATGCCGGATTCTCGTACCGCCAAGCTGCACATTAAGCTCACGTGAGGCCGAGGCATGGTGTAGATGGAAAACAGATGATACCGTTTTTGCAGTGCTAGGGATTAGTCACCATTTTTTACATCCATTGATCCCGACTGAATCAAAGCAAAGAGTACCACCTCAGCATGCTTCACTTCAGACTGTCCAGAGACATCAGGCATGAAACATCAACCCTTCAGCCTCATTAATCAGGTGAGACCTTTCCTTTCATAGGACTCTCTAATTCCATTCCAGGTGGTTCACTTCCTAACAAAGTCCCAAAACCTAGATATAGACCAGGTCTCATGAGATAGAGTATATGTTCACATGTATCCATAAATTAGAGCAAAATATATACCTGAAAGCAGAAGTACACAATAGTCTGCAGTGAGTCTGTATAAAGTTCATAATGAAACAGTGTCTACTTAGACTTAGATAAACTCCTCATCTACTTCCTATTACACTTCCCTCACTCACTCCAAAGCTAATCTTAACAAAGTAAGGACTGCAAAAGCTGAATAAGGACAAGAGACTGGCATACTTTAATGATGACTCTTTAGTCACTATCAGGCCACCCCATAGCTGGGGCCCTAGTCGGGGACTTCTGATATTCCCAAACAGACATGATGGGCCTAGACCTTGAATAAATCCCTCTCCCCAATATTACTGGTCATCTCTATCAGGGACACCCCTTTGTGGGCCCCCATAGGACATTGCCCTCAACATGGATCAACGATGGTAGAGAATTTTCTGTCCTCTGAAGGGAGAATGGACAACATAATCTAGGCTCCACTTGAGGAAGGTGGGTCATTATTTGGGGCAGCTTGGAATGTTCCTACTCATGACCACAGAATGTGAGCTCAGATCTACAGGGATGCAGAGGTCACATAGGCTCCTAAGATAAATATGGACCCCAGATCAGATCAGATTGATGGGGTTTACAGTAAACAATATTTATACACTTTTTCCATATTTGGGAGCTACTCTCTATCCTTGTCCAGATTTCTGGTCCTTTTTCCAGCCATGACATCATCTCCTCAGACAATAACTTGGATCCGCTTGCATATCAGATTTCGAGCTCAGAGAAAAAATTAAAAAAAAAAAACTAGTATAGTCACAGGCCCTTTGGAATAGAACTAAAATAGGCCCATTAGCTATCTACAAAATGGAGACCCCCCCCAATTCCTCATCTGCACTATTCCAGCCTTTAGGTTCATGATAAGTCAACAACTTGTTTGGCTTTATATGTTAACTCTCTTTTCAGCCACCAGGTTCTAGATGCTAGCATGATGCCAACTAGACTTCCCTGGACAGACAACCCCACCAATTTGTCTTGGAGCCCTGCTTCTCCAGAGCCCCGTCCCATTAGGGAAAGAGAGAGGCAGGCTGGGAGTATGGATCGACCTGTCAATGCCCACGTTCAGGAGTAGCAATTTAAAAAGCCAGACCTTCCACCTTCTGCACCCCATAATGACCCTGGGTCCATATTCCCAGAGGTATAGAGAATAGGAAAGCTATCAGGTAAGGGGATGAGATATGGAGTTCTGGTGATGGGAATTGTGTGGCGTTGTACCCCTCTTATCCTATGGTTTTGTCAATGTTTCCTTTTAATAAAAAACATTTAAATAATTGCCAGCCCCCCCGCCCTGCTCCATGCTCCATTGCTGACACTATGGTCTATTTACATAATCATTGTTTTGCCTGAAACATCCCCACCATGTTTTCCCCTCAGGGTATTGCTAATTCAGTTAAAACCATCGCAATAGTTGCTAAAGACACTTCCACCTTCCCAGTATGCCTTTTGCCTCTCTCCACCCCCTTTCCTAGCCATTTCCGTTTCCAACTTGTCACTTCCGGTTTTTACCCTATAAAGCCCACTGCTGTTCCGGTTTCACTCTTGTTCCTTCTGCATCCCGACCTAGAGAAGACCTGGAGAAGGGCTGGCGTGCATAGCGGGAGGCGGCCATTTTGCTAGCTCCACGTGACCTAAACCTGTTGTGCTCACAGCAGAATCTGGGGCATCCGCATCAATAAAGAATTGTATTACCTCACCAACACGAGTTCCTCATTTCTCTTTCCAGTGAAGCTAGCCCGGCATTTGAAAGAGGAGATATCACAACAGACAACACAGAAATCCAAGGTATCAAGGAAGGCTTCTTTGAGCAGCTATATGCTACCAAACTAGAGAACCTGAAAGAAATAGAAGAGTTTCTAGAAACAAGTAGCCATCCAAAACTGAACTGAGAGAAACTATAAAATATGATCAAGTCAATCACAGCCAAAGAACTTGAAGCAGTTATTAAGAAACTTCCTAACAATGAAAATCTTAGACAAGATGGTTTAACAAATGAGTTTTACAAAACTTTAAAGGAAGGGTTAATACCTATATTTTTTATTTATAAAAAGGAAACACTGACAGAAACCATAGGATAATTTTTAAACTCTTCCAAAATATCAAAGACACAGGAATACTCCCTTCAACCTTCTATGAAATCAACATCACCCTGATACCAAAAGCAGACAGAGACACACACAGAGATGAGAGAGAGAGAGAGAGAGAAGGAGATAGAAAGAAGAAGAAGGAGGAGAAGGAGAAGAAGTAAAAGAAGAAGAAGGAGGAGGAGGAGGAGAGAAGAAGATATCACATAGATATCACATAGATATCTTCACATAGATATAGATATCACATTTGATATCTATATCTCAATGTGATCCACCACATCAATAAAAGGAAAAAACTCAAAACACATGATTATTTCAATAGATGTGGAGAAAGCATTTGAAAAAAATCCAATATCACTTCATGATCACACTACAAAAACGAAGATAGATAGAAAATTCTTTAACCTAGTTGAGTCCATATACAGCAAATCTCCACCCAAAATAATACTCTATGGTGAGAAACTGAAAGCATTCCCACTCAGATCAGGTACTAGTCAGGGATACCCACTATCATACTATTCAAATAGTGTTGGAAATTCTTGCCAAAGCAATCAGGCAAGAACACAGAATTAAAGGGATACAGACTGGATGAGAAGATCCAGATTGTCACTATATACAGATGATATAAGAATATACATAGAAAAACTTAAAGAATCCAACAGGAAGCTCCTGGAAATTATCAGGTACTATATTAAGGTGTCAGGCTACAAAATTAACATACAAAAATTAGTGGTTTTCTTTTATGCAAACACTAAGTTGGAAGAAGAAATCCAGAATTCAGTCACATTCACTATAGCAGCAAAAACAACAAAATATCCAAGAACAAACCTAAGTAAAATAGTGAAAGTCCTGTAAACTGAAAATTATGACTCATTATTTAAGGAAATAGAAAAAGAAACAAGTGGAAAGATACTCCATGTTCATAGATTGGAAGAATTAACATAATCAAAATAAATATTCTACCCAGGGCCATATACAAATTTAATGCAATCCCCATCAGGATCCCATCAAATATTTTTAGGAGAATAGAACAAAAAGTAGAAATGTTCATCTTGGTGTCTTGGAACCCCACCTCTGCAGAGTCCTGCCCCACTTGGGAAAGACTGAAACAGACTGGGGGTATAGATTGACCTGCCAATGCCCATGTCAAGTAGAGAAGCAATTACAGAGGACAGACCTTCCACCTTCTGAACCCCATAAAGATCTTTGGTCCATGCTCCTAGAGGGATTAAAAAATAGGGAAACTTCCAATGGAAGGGATGGGATGGGGAACTCTGGTGGTGGGAATTGTATGTAATTGTACCCCTCTTACTGAACAATCTACTCAATCATTATTAAATAACTAATTAAAAAAGGGGGGAGAATTGGCTAGAAAATACCTAGAATTGCAAAATTAGTCTTGAGTAAAAAGAACAGAACTGGAGGCACCATACTCCCAGATAATAAACTATGTTATAAGGCAATTTCAATTAAAAACTGCCTGGTATTGGAACAAAAATATATACATTGACCTGCTGAACAGAACTGAGAGCAAAGAAGTCAGCCTCCACATATATGGACATCTAATTTTTGACAAGTGGGCCCAAACTATTAAATTGAGGAAGTCACTTCAACAAATAGTATTAGAAAAACTGGTTTGACATGTGCAGAGAAATAAAAATGAGTCACTGCATTTCACTACACACAAAAGTAAACTCCACATAGATCTTGGGTATTAGAGCTTAAACTACCAAATACATAGAGGAAAATATTGGCAGAACTCTTTTAAATTTTATAGGCATCTTCAATGACACAAGTATACTTAAAAGGAAGACAAAATTAAAAAACAACCCCATGGGACTCTATCATGTTTAAAAGGTTCTGCATAGCAAAATAAATAAATAAAACCCACCCAAATAAAGAGACTCCTTACATAATTGTAGGAGTTATCTATATGCCATACATCAGATAAGAGGCTAATTATCAAAATATATAAAGAGCTCACTAAACACAGACACAACAAAAAACAAACAAAAAATATATTCACCAGGAGTCAGGCGGTAGCGCAGGGGTTAAGTGCACTTGGAGCAAAGCACAAGGACTGGCTAAGGATCCCAGTTCAAGCCCCCGGCTCCCCACCTGCAGGGGAGTCACTTCACAGGCGGTGAAGCAGGTCTGCAGGTGTCTATCTTTCTCTGCCCCTCTCTGTCTTCCGCTCCTCTCTCCATTTCTCTCTGTTCTATGCAACAACAATGACATCAATAACAACAACAATAACTACAACAACAATGAAAAACAAAAAGGGCAACAAAAGGGAAAATAAATAAATATTAATATATATATATATATTCACTGATTTCTGGGGATACTTCCAGAGGTGGGGCTAGATAGTAGCAGCAGCTGGTCTCCTCTTCCCAGTCAACTAAGAGTAACAAAAAAGATCGCCTAACAATGCAACAATACAAGACTTAGAATACTTTGGGAACCCAACAAGTCATGGGTGAGTGCAAACACGTGTGGCTCGTGGACAGAGAGGGGCCTAAGGAGAGATTTCTGGGGCTGAAAGCCAGTATCTACTCAGGAGAGACAGTATGGCAGCTTGCCAATTGAGGCGCCAAACCAGTCTATTTCACCAACAAAAAAAAAAGACTGCTGATGAGAGGAAAGGAGCCCCTAAGCTTCACCAAATGCAACAGTGAGTGTCCATTGCTACTGTCCCTTGGAGGCTGAAGCAGTAGTGGGGAGGCCCTGTGTTGAAAAGCAGAGAACTGATCAGGCAACTCAGGAGAAGACATACACTCCCAGTAGTCTGGAAGTGGGGCTATATAATGGGAGACTTTCCACATTGTTCTCCCCATGAACTAGGAGACATGTTGAACAATTGCCTCAGAATCCATGGAGTACAAACTGGATTTTTTTTTTTAGAAACTCACAGGTCCAAGGAGTGCTACTCTGCTTGGTTCTTGCTGCTATCAGAGAAGCCAATTGGGCCTGGGGCTTTGAACCTTGGGGTGTGGGAGTCTCTTTGCATAACCACTACGCTATCTCTCCCCCACCCTGTTTTATCTCTAGGTTATAATGAGTAATTAAGCTAAAAATCTACTTATAGTTGAAAAGCCCACAGGCTCTCATAACTTACAGGGAAGCTAAAGAAGAAAAGAAGGTTTAATAGTCATTTTGCTTCACCTCAAGGATGAAAACAACATTGAAACAACTGTCAGTTTCCATAACTGTGAACTATTTAAGTACCTTACTCAGACACAAGTCAATCCAGGCAAGGATGAATAGTGGATTGAATAGTACTGAGAGAGGGACCTCATAACACACCATATACAATGATTAAACCAAGAAGAAACATTGGAGAAATGAACCAGGACAAAAGCCTGGCTAAACTTCCCCAAAAGGGAGAAGCATATAAGAACAAGAACAAGGTCCAAACACTAACTGAGGCATTAGTCACAGGAGTGAGGAAAGAGTTTTAAAGTAAAGTCATCAGAAAAGAGGAAACAGCAAATGAGACTCTGAAAGAAAACACTATCTCGAGGTAGAGAGCTAAAAGCTGAAATAGCTGAACTAAGAGCACAACTAGATGAACAAACTAAAATAGTACCAGAATAGTGTAACAAAACAGCTGAGGTACAGAAAAGAACAGAAGTGAGAGAGACATCATACTCAACAATAAAAAAACTGGAAGCATTTTTCCCTCAGATCAGGTACTAGACAGGGCTGCCAACTATCACCATTACTATTCAAAATAGTGTTGACAGTTCTTTCCATAGCAGTCAGGCAGGAGCAAGGAATTAAAGGGATACAGATTGGAAGAGAAGAAGTCAAATTCTCCCTGTTTGCAGATGACATGATAGTATACATAGAAAAACCTAAAGAATCCAACAAGAAGCTTTTGGAAATCATCAGGCAATACAGTAAGGTGGCAGGCTACAAAATTAACATTCAAAAGTCAGTGGCATTCCTCTATGCAAACACTAAGTTAGAAGAAGATGAAATCCAGAAATCAAGTCCTTTTACTATAGCAACAAAAACAATAAAATATCTACAAATAAACCTAACCAAAAAAGTGAAAGACTTGTATACTAAAAATTATGAGTCACTACTCAAAGAAATTGAAAAAGACACAAAGAAGTGGAAAGATATTCCATGTTCATGGGTTGGAGGAATTAATATCATTAAAATGAATATACTACCCAGAGCCATATACAAATATAATGCTATCCCCATCAAGATCTCAACCAAAATTTTTAGGAGAATAGATCAAATGCTACAAATGTTTATCTGGAACCAGAAAAGACCTAGAATTGCCAAAACAGTCTTGAGAAGAAAGAACAGAACTGGAGGCATCACACTCTGAGATCTCAAATTGTTCTATAGGGCCATTGTCATCAAAACTGCTTGATACTGGAACATGAATAGACACATTGACCAGTGGAATAGAATTGAGAGCCCAGAAGTAAGCCCCCACACCTGTGGACATCTAATCTTTGACAAAGATTCCCAGACTATTATGTGGGGAAAGATGAGTCTCTTCAACAAATAGTGTTGGAAAAAATGGGTTGAAACATGCAAAAGAATGAAACTGAACCACTATATTTAACCAAATACAAAAGCAAATTCCAAGTGGATCAAGGATTTGGATGTTGTACCAGAAACTATCAGATACTTAGAGGAAAATATTGGCAGAACTCTTTTCTGCATAAATTTTAAAGACATTTTCAATGAAACGAATCCAATTACAAAGAAGACTAAGGCAAGTATAAACCTATGGGACTACATCAAATTAAAAAGCTTCTTCACAGCAAAAGAAACCACTACCCAAACCAAGAGACCCCTCACAGAATGGGAGAAGATCTTTACATGCCATACATCAGACAAGAATTTAATAACCAGAATATATAAAAATCTTTCCAAACTCAACCACAAGAAAACAAATGACCCCATCCAAAAATTGGGCGAGGTCATGAACAGAATATTCACCACAGAAGAGGTCCAAAAGGTGGAGAAACACATGAAAAAATGCTCCAAGTCTTTGATTGTCAGAGAAATGCAAATAAAGACAACAATGAGATACCACTTCACTCCTGTGAGAATATCATACATCAGAAAAGGTAACAGTGACAAATGCTGAAGAGGTTGTAGAGACAAAGGAACCCTCCTACACTGCTGATGGGAATGTAAATTGGTCCAACCTCTGTGGAGATCAGTCTGGAGAACTCTCAGAAGGCTAGAAATGGATGTACCCTATGATCCTGCAATTCCTCTCCTGGAGATATATCCTAAACAACCCAACATACCCATCCAAAAAGATCTGTGTACACATATGTTATTAGCAGCACAATTTATATTAACAAAAACCTGGAAGCAACCCAGGTGTCCAACAATAGATGAGTGGCTGAGCAAGTTCTGCAATAGATACACAATGGAATACTACTCAGCTGTAAAAATGGTGACTTCACTGTCAGCCGATCTTGGATGAACGTTGAAAAATTCATGTTAAGTGAAATAAGTCAGAAACAGAAGTACGAATATGGGGTGATCTCACTCTCAGGTAGAAGTTAAAAAGCAAGATCAGAAAAGAAAACACAAGTAGAACCTGAACTGGAGTTGGTGTATTGCACCAAAGTAAAGGACTGTGGGGTGGTTGAGGGAAAGAATACAGGTCCAAAAAGGATGAGAGATATTTATGTGCCATACATCAGAGAAAAGGCTCACCAAACCTCTACAGCACTTGTTGTTGTTGTTGTTTTTTCTGATGTCTGACATTCTCACAGGGGTGAAGTGGTATCTCATTATTGTCTTTATTTTCACTTCTCTAACAATCAATGCCTCAGAACATTTTTTTCATATGTCTGCTGGCTTTTTTTTTAAAAGCTATTCTGTGATGAATATTTTGTTTATCTTCTTTACTGTTTTTGAAAGGGGTCTTTTGTTGTTGTTGTTGCTGCTGCTGCTGCTGCTGCTGATGCTGTTGCTAAGTTTGGTAAGCCTTTTCTCTGACGTATAGCACATAAATATCTCTCATTCTGTGAGGACTCTTTTTTCGGATGATGGTTCTTTTGCCGTACTGAAGTTTTTCAATTTGATGATTATCTCAACTGATGTGGAGAAAGCCTTCAACAAAAATCCAACATCTGTTCATTATCAAAACACTACAAGAAATGAAAATAGATGGAAAATTCCTTAAGATAGTGGAGTTCATATACAGCAAATCTACAGCCAACATTGTACTCAATGGTGAGAAACTGATAGCATTCTCACGTACAAGGCAGTGCTGCCCAATATCACCATTACTCTTCAACATAATATTGGAAGTTCTTGCCAAAGAAATCTGGCAAAAACAAGGGATTAAAAGAATTTGAATTGGAAGAGAAGTAGTCAAACTCTCATTATTTGCAGATGATATGATAGTATACATAAAAAACTGAAGAATCCAATAAAAAACTTCTGGAAACTATCAAGCAATACAGTAAAATGCCAGGCTGCAAAATTAGTGTACAAAAATCAGTGGCATTCCTTTATACAAACACTAAATAAGAAGAGGCTACCCAGAAATGAATCCCACTTACTATACCAATAATATCAATAAAATATGTAGGAAAAAAGGTAACCAAACAAGTCAAAGACTTTTATACTGAAAACTATGAATCACTATTCAAGAAAATAGAAAATGATACAAAGATGTGGAAAGATATGCCATGCTCATGAATTGGAAGAATTAATATCATCAAAATGAATATTCTACCCAATGGCATATACAAATTTAACACAATACCCATCAAGGTCCATCAGTTTTAAAAAAGAGAATAGAGAGACTTCTGGAGGCGGAGCTACGAGCAGCAGCAGATCGCTTTCTCTCCTCTCCTCTCCCGGATCAACTAGGAATACCAAAGGAGACTACCCAGGACCGAAACAAGACAGGACTAGAATGACCACAGGAACCCACTAAATCACTGGTGAGTACAAACAGAGAGTAGAGAGGAGCATAAGGAGAGATTGAGTGACTGCTAACAGTACAGCAGTTTATCAGTTGAGACACCACCTCCAGTGTGCTCCACCAACAAGGGGACAGCTGAAGGGAAGAGAGGACTCCCCAGAGACTCACCAAGTGCAACTCTGAGTCTCCATTGTTACTGCCCTCAGAATCTGGAGCAGCGACAGGGAGGGACACCAGGGGACAGAGGTCTAACCAGGAAACTCAGAAGACCTATGTTGTATGCTTTACATTGGGTTTTTCTAGCTCTCCCCCTGCCAAGAAAATTGGTTCAGTCCTGCTAGTTTCGCGGGCCAGCTTGTCCCCGCCCCAAGGAACCCCAAAAGAGTTCCAGAGTCCCAGAGTTCGAGAGTGCTTGGTGCCACTGCGGGGGAAGGAGGCAGGAGAGTTCTGTTTGGTGATTAGTTTGTTTTAGTTTATAAATCGATGTTCCTGAATAAAAAAATACAGCTTCCCTGCCCAGCCGTGTGTCTTCGAGTCTCTGTTACCCACCCGTGAAGCTAGCCCCTGCCAGCTGGAGCCTCCGAATTTTAACAACAGACCTATACCTCGGGTGCAAAGTCTCTTTGTATAACCACTGGATTATCTCTGCCACACCCTGCTTTAGCTCTTGCTCAGGAGTCAGTGCTTAAGCTAAGAAGCCTATTGACATTTTAAAAGCCCTCAGGCTCCCATAGCCTACAGGGAAGAAAAAAAAAGAGGCTTTTAAACCACTGAGCTCCAACTCAGGGATTAAAATACTATTGAAACAACTGTTAACTTCCACCACTGTGAACCCTTTAATTAACTTACTTAGATGCAAGTCAATCCAGGCAATAGTGATCAGTAATTTGAAAAGTACTGATAAAGGGAACTCATAACATAATATATAATGGTTAAAACAACAAGAAGAAATATTGGAGAATCGAAACAGGACAAGAGTCCAGCTAAAAGTCCTCCAGAGGGTGAAGCACAAAACAACTAGTTCAACATCCAAACATTAGCTAAGGAAATAATAACAGGAGTGAGTAAAGAATTTGAAAAAATGGTAATCAGAAATACAGGAACAACAAATGAGACTATGGAAGAAAATACTAATTATCTCATGGTTATTAGACAGCTTAAAGCTGAAATTGCTGAGCTAAGAACGCAACTAGCTGAACAAGCTAAAACAGTATCAGAACAGGGCAACAAAATAGATGAACTCCAGAAAACAGTAGAAGGCAGAGAGAATAGAATCAATGAGGCTGAAGACAGAATTAGCAAGATTGAGGATGAATTAGAGACAACTAAAAAAGAAGTAAGAGATCTCAAAAAGAGATTAAGAGATGCTGAAAACAACCACAGAGTCCTATGGGATGACTTTAAAAGAAACAATATACGCATTATTGGCATACCAGAGGAAGAAAGAGAAGGAGAGGAAGAAAGCATTTTCCAGGCCATAATAGCTGAAAACTTCTCTAGTCCAGACAACACCAAAGACATAAAGATTCAAGAAGCCCAGAGGGTCCCAAACAGAATTAACCCAGACCTAAAGACACCAAGACATATCATACTTAGAATGGAAAGGAATAAGGATAAAGAAAGGATCCTGAAGGCTGCAAGAGAAAAACAAAGAGTCACCTGCAAAGGAAAACCCATAAGATTAGCAGCAGACTTCTCCATACAAACACTACAGGCCAGAGAGAATAGCAAGATATCTATCGAGTGCTCAATGAGAAAGGCTTTCAACCTAGAATAATATATCCTGCTAGACTGTCATTCAGACTAGATGGAGGCATCAAAACCTTCTCAGACAAGCAACAGTTGAAGGAATCAACTATCACCGAGCCTGCCCTGAAAGAAGTTCTGAAAGGTCTCCTATAAACAATCAGACCACCACAAATAGGACATATATCAAAACACTCTAAAACTCTACAAGAATGGCGTTAAAATATCTTCAATCTTTGATATCAATAAATTTCAATGGCCTGAATTCACCTATTAAAAGACACAGAGTAGGAAGATGGATCAGAAAACACAACCCAACAATATGTTGTCTACAGGAAACCCACCTAACTCAACAAGACAAACACAGACTTAAAGTGAAAGGATAGAAAACTATCATACAAGCCAATGGCCCAGAAAAAAGGGCAGGAACTGCTATTCTCATATCTGACACTATAGACTTTAAAATAGATAAGATTTTAAAAGATAGGAATGGAAACTATTTAATGCTCAGAGGATCAGTCAATCAAGAGGACTTAACAATTATTAACATCTACGAACCCAATGAGAAGCCATCTAAATACATCAAACTTCTACTAAAAGAGCTACAGCAATATATTAACAGCAACACAATCATAGTAGGGGACTTAAACAACCCACTCTCTCAACTTGACAGATCATCTAGGCAGAAAGCCAATAAAGAAATGAGGGAGCTAAATGAGGAGATATATAAACTAGAACTATTGGATGTTTTCAGAGTCATTCATCCCAAGAAACTGGAATACAAGGATAGACCATATGTTAGGCCACAAAGACAGCTTAGCTAATTCAAGAGCATTGACATCATCCCAAGCATCTTCTCAGACCACAGTAGAATTAAACTAACACTTAACAATCAACAAAAGATTAGTAATAGTCCCAAAATGTGGAAGCTCAACAGTACACTACTTAACAACTACTGAGTCATAGAGGAAATAAAGGAATAAATCAAAATGTTTCCAAAGTTCAATGAAAATGAAGACAAAAGCTATCAAAGTATTTGGGACACAGCTAAGGCAGTACTGAGAGGGAACTTCATAGCCATACAAGCACACATTAGGAAACAAGAAAAAGCACAAATAAACAGTCTGACTGCACATCTTAAAGACCTAGAAGAAGAAGAAGAACAAAGGAACTCTAAAGCAACCAGAAGGACAGAAATCACTAAAGTTAGGGCAGAAATAAATAACATTGAAAATGAAAAAAAAATACAAAAGATCAACGAAAGTAAATGTTGGTTCTTCGAAGGAGTAAACAAAATCGACAAACCTTTAGCCAGACTCACAAAACAAAAAAGGGAGAAGACCCAAATAAGTCGAATTGTAAATGAAAGAGGAGATATCACAACAGACACCGCAGAAATTCAACATATCATGCGAGGCTTCTATGAACAACTATATGCCACCAAGCTAGAGAACCTGGAAGAAATGGATGATTTCCTAGATACCTACCAACTTCCAAAAGTAAGTTAAGAGGAAGTGGATAACATGAACAGGCCCATCACAGCTAATGAAATTGAAACAGTTATCAAAAATCTCCCCCAAAATAAAAGTCCTGGACCAGATGGTTTTACAAATGATTTCTACAAAACCTTTAAAGGAGAACTAATACCTCTACTTTTAAAAGTCTTCCAGAAGATTGAAGACACTGGAATACTCCCTGCCAGCTTCTATGAAGCCAACATCACTCTGATACCAAAAGCAGACAGGGACACAACCAAAAAAGAAAACTACAGACCAATATCTCTGATGAACATAGATGTGAAAATATTGAACAAAATTCTAGCCAACCGGATACAGCAGTATATCAAAAAGATTGTTCATCATGACCAAGTGGGGTTTATCCCAGGCATGCAAGGTTGGTTTAATATAGATAAATTAATCAACGTGATCCATCACATCAACAAAAGCAAGACCAAAAACCACATGGTCATATCAATAGATGCAGAGAAAGCCTTTGACAAAATACAGCATCCCTTTATGACCAAAACACTACAAAAAATGGGAATAGATGGAAAATTCCTGAAGATAGTGGAGTCTATATATAGCAATCCTACAGCCAACATCATACTCAATGGTGAAAAACTGGAAGCATTTCCACTCAGATCAGGTACTAGACAGGGCTGCCCACTATCACCATTATTATTCAACATAGTGCTGGAAGTTCTTGCCTTAGCAATCAGGCAGGAGCAAGGAATTAAAGGGATACAGATTGGAAGAGAAGAAGTCAAACTCTCCTTATTTGCAGATGACATGATAGTATACACAGAAAAACCTAAGGAATCCAGCAAGAAGCTTTTGGAAATCATCAGGCAATACAGTAAGGTGTCAGGCTATAATATTAACATTCAAAAGTCAGTGACATTCCTCTATGAAAACACTAAGTTAGAAGAAGATGAAATCCAGAAATCAAGTCCTTTTACTATAGCAACAAAAACAATAAAATATCTAGGAATAAATCTAACCAAAGAAGTGAAACACTTGTACACTGAAAATTATTCTTCTTCTAGCGTTTGCCCTTCTTCCGTAGCCAGTCAACAGCAAAGCTGTCAGGAGCTGCTTGTTGCTGGCTTTGAAAGTGACTGGGATCCATGTGGATTCAGTCGGCTAGGAAGGATCGTCAGTTTCCCCAATGAATGGGTACTCACGGGATGCACCACGAGAAGGTCGATCCAATGCAACCCACACTGAAAATTATGAGTCACTACTCAAAGAAATTGAAAAAGACACAAATAAGTGGAAAGATATTCCATGTTCATGGGCTGGAAGAATTAACATCATCAAAATGAATATATTACCCAGAACCATCTACAAATTTAATGCTATCCCCATCAAGATCCCAAGCACATTTTTTTTAGGAGGATAGAAAAAATGCTACAAATGTTTATCTGGAACCAGAAAAGACCTATAATTGCCAAAACAATCTTGAGAAAAAAAGAGCAGAACCGGAGGCATCACATTCCCAAATTTAAACTGTATTATAGGGCCATTGTCATCAAAACTGCTTGGCACTGGAACATGAATAGACACACTGACCAGTGGAATAGAATTGAGAGCCCAAAAGTAAGCCCCCACACCTATGGACATCTAATCTTTGACAAAGGTGCCCATACTGTTAAATGGGGAAAGCAGAGTCTCTTCAACAAATGGTGTTGGAAACAATGGGTTGAAACATGCAGAAGAATGAAAGTGAATCACTGTATTTCACCAAATACAAAAGTAAATTCCAAGTGGATCAATGACTTGGATGTTAGACCAGAAACTATCCGATACTTAGAGGAAAATATTGGCAGAACTTTTTTCCGCATAAATTTTAAAGACATTTTCAATGAAACGAATCCAATTACAAGGAAGACTAAGACTCAACAACAAGACAACAAATAACCCCATCCAAAAATGGGGGGAGGAATTGGACAGAATATTCACCACAGAAGAGATCCAAAAGGCCGAGAAACACATGAAAAAATGCTCCAAGTCTCTGATTGTCAGAGAAATGCAAATCAAGACAACAATGAGATATCACTTCACTCCTGTGAGAATGTCACACATCAGAAAAGGTAACAGCAGCAAATGCTGGAGAGGGTGTGGGGTCAAAGGAACCCTCCTGCACTGCTGGTGGGAATGTCAATTGGTCCAACCTCTGTGGAGAACAGTCTGGAGAACTCTCAGAAGGCTAGAAATGGACCTACCCTATGACCCTGCAATTCCCCTCCTGGGGATATATCCTAAGGAACCCAACACATCCATCCAAAAAGATCTGTGTACACATATGTTCTTGGCAGCACAATTTGTAATAGCCAAAACCTGGAAGCAACCCAGGTGTCCAACAACAGATGAGTGGCTGAGCAAGTTGTGGTATATATACACAATGGAATACTACTCAGCTGTAAAAAATGGTGACTTCACCGTTTTCAGCCGATCTTGGATGGACCTTGAAAAAATCATGTTGAGTGAAATAAGTCAGAAACAGAAGGATGAATATGGGATGATCTCACTCTCAGGCCGAAGTTGAAAAACAAGATTAGAAAAGAAAACACAAGTCGAACCTGAAATGGAATTGGAGTATTACACCAAAGTAAAAGACTATGGGGTGGGTGGGTGGGTGGGGAGAATACAGGTCCATGAAAAATTATGAATGAAATAGCGGGGGTTGTATTGCTAAATGGGAATCTGGGGAATGTTATGCATGTAAAAAAAAAAAAAAAGAAGTAGAAACGCAAAGCAGAAATTGACTGAGTTTGGAGTATGGCACCAAAGTAAGAAAGCAGAAGTATACTAGAGTTTGCAGTGAGTACCTCCCTAATACTTCCTCTCCACTTTTCCAAGCTTTGGGTCCATGATTGCTCAACAATTTGTTTGGCTTTGTATGTTAACTCTCTTTTCAGTCACCAGGTTCCAGGTGTCATCAGGATGCCGGCCAGACTTCCCTGGATTGAAGAAACCACCAATGTGTCCTGGAGCTCAGCTTCCCCAGAGACCCATCCTACTAGGGAAAGAGAGAGGCAGACTGGGAGTATGGACCGACCAGTCAACGCCCATGTTCAGCGAGGAAGCAATTACAGAAGCCAGACCTTCTACCTTCTGCAACCCTCAATGACCCTAGGTCCATGCTCCCAGAGGGATAGAGAATGGGAAAGCTATCGGGGGAGGGGGTAGGATATGGAGATTGGGCGGAGGGAATTGTGTGAAGTTGTACCCCTCCTACCCTATGGTTTTGTTAATTAATCCTTTCTTAAATAAAAAATAAAAAAATAAAAATAAAAAACAAGGAAGACTAAGGCAAGTATAAACCTATGGGACTACATCAAATTAAAAAGCTTCTTCACAGCAAAAGAAACCACTACCCAAACCAAGAGACCCCTCACAGAATGGGAGAAGAGCTTTACATAAGACAAGAGTTAATTACCAACATATATAAAGAGCTTGCTAAACTCAACAACAAGACAACAAATAACCCCATCCAAAAATGGGGGGAGGACATGGACAGAATATTCACAACAGAAGAGATCCAAAAGGCTGAGAAACACATGAAAAAATGCTCCAAGTCTCTGATTGTCAGAGAAATGCAAATCAAGACAGCAATGAGATATCACTTCACTCCTGTGAGAATGTCATACATCAAAAAAGGTAACAGCAGCAAATGCTGGAGAGGGTGTGGGGTCAAAGGAACCCTCCTACACTGCTGGTAGGAATGTAAATTGGTCCAACCTCTGTGGAAAATAGTCTGGAGAACTCTCTGAAGGCTAGAAATGGACCTACCCTATGACCCTGCAATTCCTCTCCTGGGGATATATCCTAAGGAACCCAACACATCTATCCAAAAAGATCTGTGTACACATATGTTCTTGGCAGCACAATTTGTAATACCCAAAACCTGGAAGCAACCCAGGTGTCCAATAACAGATGAGTGGCTGAGCAAGTCGTGGTATATATACACAATGGAATACTACTCAGCTGTAAAAAAATGGTGACTTCACCGTTTTCAGCCGATCTTGGATGGATCTTGAAAAATTCATGTTATGTGAAATAAGTCAGAAACAGAAGGATGAATATGGGATGATCTCACTCTCAGGCAGAAGTTGAAAAACAAGATCAGAAACGAAAACACAAGTAGAACCTGAAATGTAATTGGCATATCACACCAAAGTAAAAGACTCTGGGGTGGGGGTGGGTGGGTGGGGAGAATACAGGTCCATGAAGGATGATAAATGACATAGTGGGGGTTGTATTGTTAAACGGGAAACTGGGGAATGTTATGCATGTACAAACTATTGTATTTACTGTTGAATGTAAAACATTAATTCCCCAATAAAGAAATAAATTAAAAAGAGAGAATAGAACAAAAATGAAAAATATTTATCTGGAATTGGAAAACATCTAGAATTTCCAAAGTAATCTTGGGGAAAAAAACAGAACTGGAGGCATCATACTCTCCAATCTCAAATTGTAAAACAGGGCCATTGTAATAAAAACTACCTGATACTGGAACAAAAATAGACACACTGGCCCAATGTAACAGAATTCAGATCCCAGAAATAAACCTCCACACCTATGGACATCTTATTTTTTTACAAAGGGCCTCAAATTATCAAATGGAGAAAGGAAAATCTCTTAAATAAATAGTGTTGAGAAAATTGGGTTGAAACATGCAGAAGCATGAAAATCTAACCAGAAACAAAAGTAAACTCCAAATGTATCAAGAACATGAATGTTATACTAGAAATTATCAAATAGTTAGAGGAAAATATTGTTGGAACTCTTTTCCACCTAAATTTTATAAGTATCTTTAATGATACAGACCCAATTACAAGGAAGTCTAAATAAAAAATAAACCAATAAGACTACATAAAATTGGGGAGTTGGGAGGTAGCGCAGCGGTTTAAGTGCAAGTGGCACGAAGCTCAAGGACTGGAGTAAAGATCCTGGCTCAAGCCCCCTGGATTTCCACCTACAGTGGAGTCGCTTCACAGGCAGTGAAGCAGGTCTGCAGGTGTCTATCTTTCTCTCCCCGTCTCTGTCTTCCCCATCTCTGTCCATTTCTCTCTGTCTTATCTAACAACGACGACATCAATAACAACAAGCATAACTACAAGAACAATAATTTTTTAAAAAGACAATATGAAATTGAAAGGCTTGTACATTCCACTATCATTTAGCATACTCTTCAATGTCCTTGCCACTGTATCCAGACAAAAAAGAGATATCAAAGGTGTGTGTGTGTGTGTGTGTGTGTGTGTGTGTGTGTGTGTAAGAATACAAACTACAACAATGCTGATGACATAATCAAATACGTAGAGAAACCCAAAGACTCAACCAAAAGGCTACTGAAAATAATTAATAGGTTCAGTAAAGTAGCAGGATAGAAAATTAATATACATAAGCCTGTAGCATTTCTGTATATAAATAAGGAATCATAGGAAAGAGAATTGAAATACTCAACTCCATTTACAAGTAACCCCAAAAGATAAAAGATCTTGGAGCAGATCTCATAAAAATGGTGAAGGACCTTTACAATGAAAAGTGTACAACATCGTTAAAAGAGGGAAAAAATGACATGCAGAAATGGAAGAACATTTCTTGTTCCTGGATTGGAAGAATAAACATGGACATTCTACCAAACTCAATCTACAGTTTCAGTAAAATCAATATCAATATCTCAATGATATTTTTTGAGGAAATTGAAGAATTTACCCCAAAATTTGTATGGAACCACCAAAATACCACAAATAGCCAAAGCATTTCTGAGATAAAAAGGAAAACATGGAGATATCACACTCTCCAGCTTCAGTTTTTACTACAACATAAGTAATTAAAACTGTGGTTACAAGTGGAAGAATATTCTTTATTCCTGGATTAGAAAACTGAACATTATTATAATGGCCATTTTACCAAAAGCCATCTACAATTTTAAGGCAAGTCCTATCAAAATTTCAATGGTATTTTTCCTTTTTATACTTTCTTTTTTTCTTTTTTTAATTTAAATTTTTATTTATAAAAAGGAAACATTGACAAAACCATAGGATAAGAGGGGTACAACTCCACACAATTCCCACCACCAGAACTCTGTATCCCCTCCCCTCCCCTGATAGCTTTCCTATTCTTTAACCCTCTGGGAGTATGGACCCAAGGTCATTGTGGGATGCAGAAGGTGGAAGGTCTGGCTTCCCCAGTGAACATGGGAGTTGACAGGTTGATCCATACTCCCAGCCTGTCTTTCTCTTTCCCTAGTGGGGAAGGGCTCTGGGGAAGCAGAGGTCCAGGACACATCGGTGGGGTTGTCTGTCCAGGAAAGTCTGGTCGGCATCATGCTAGCATCTGGAACCTGGTGGTTGAAAAGAGTTAACATACAAAGCCAAAAGAATTGTTGACCAATCATGGATCTAAAGGCTGGAATAGTGCAGATGAAGAGTTGGGGGGGGGGCCTTCCATTTTGTAGATAGCTGGTAGGCATATTTTAGTTATATTCCAAAGGGCCTGTGGCTATACTAGTTTTTTTTTCTGTTTTTTTTTTTTTTTTTTTTTTTTGCCTGAGCCTGAAATCTGATACTCAGGTGGATCTTAATTATTGTTTGGGGAGGTGATGTCATGGCTGGCAGGAGGACCAGAAAGCTGGATCCGGGAAGAGAGTAACTCCCAAATATGGGAAAGGTGTGTAAATATTGTTGGCTGTATCCAGTGGTATTTTTTAAGCATTTGAACAACTTGCTCAAAAATTTGTGCGGAACCACAAAAAGCCAAGAATTGCCAAGGCACTTCTGAGAAAAAAAGGAAAACTATGGTGGTATCATGCTCCCCAACTTCAGTTTATACTACAAAACAATAGTAATCAAAACAGTATAGTACTAGAATAAAAATGGACATGTGGATCAAAGGAGAAACAGCAAAAGCCCTGAAACGAGCCCACACATAATACAACCACCTAACAACTGACAAAAGGTCCAAAACCATTCAGTTAGGTAAAGAAAGTCTCTTCAGCAGATGGTGCTGGGAAAAATGGACAGCCACATGTAGAAAAATAGAACTAGACCACCACCTAACTTCATTCAATAAGGTCAAATCAAAATAGATTAAAGATCTAGATATTATACCAGAAACTCTGAAGTTTATCAAAGAAAATATGAGTGAAACATTGCAGGATCTTTTTTTTTTTATTTAAGAAAGGATTAATTAACAAAACCATAGGGTAGGAGGGGTACAACTCCACACAATTCCCACCACCCAATCTCCATATCCCATCCCCTCCCCTGATAGCTTTCCCATTCTCTATCCCTCTGGGAGCATGGACTGGGTCATTGTGGTTTACAGAAGGTGGAAGGTCTGGCTTCTGTAATTGCTTCCCCGCTGAACATGGCCATTGACTGGTTGGTCCATACTCCCAGTCTGCCTCTCTCTTTCCCTAGTAGGGTGGGTCTCTGGGGAAGAGGAGATCCAGGACACATTGGTGCGGTCTTCAGTCCAGGGAAGCCTGGCCGGCATCCTGATGACATCAGGAACCTGGTGACTGAAAAGAGAGTTAACATACAAAGCCAAACAAATTGTTGAGCAATCATGGACCCAAAGGTTGGAATAGTGGAGAGGAAGTGTTAGGGGGATACTCACTGCATACTCTAGTGTACTTCTGCTTTCAGGTATATATTTTGCAGTAGTTTATGGATACGTGTGAACATATGCTCTCTCTCACAGAACCTGGTCTATATCTAGGTTTTGGGACTTTGTTAGAAAGTGAACCACCTGAGATGAAACCAGAGTATACTATGAAAGGAAAGGTCTCACCCGAGTAATGAAGCTGAAGGGTTGTCATTCCACACGTGAAGTCTCTGGACACAGTCTGAAGTGAAGCATGTTGAGGTGGCAATCGTTGCGTTGGTTAGGTTGTGATAGGCAGATGCAATATTATTTGATATGGATTGGGAGAGGCATACGGGAAAGTGGGCCCTATCCAAGGGTTCCAGGACTGGGGGAAATAGAGGCTCTATAGTGGAGATGTGAGGTTCCTGCTGTCTTAGGGTTCAAAAAGACAATGGATAGTTAATGTTATCATCACATTATTTGGTAATTGGGTTAACTTTGAAAAGTCCTTTTGTTAGGGTTTGCTGTACAGTACCCAGTATCTTATATACAGCTGTGCTATTGGTTGCTTCTGATCTACTTGGTCTAGGCTTTTGAGAGAGTCTGCATATCAATTACACAGCCTATATAAAAAGATTCAGTCTGTGTTTTGAAAAACTTTGAGACATACAATTAATTTCCCCCCTCTCATATTAATTAACTAGTGATTTATATGACTACATTTTACTAGGAGTGTGCATAAACACCATTCCCACCACCAGAAGACTGTGACCCATCCCTCCCACCCACTCCCACCCCCCACTGGCCCAGGAAGCTGCATGTCTACCCCTCACCACAGGGTTTTTACTTTGGTGCCCTACTTACAATTTGGTGAGGTCCTGCTTTTAGTTTCCCTTTCAGATCTTCTTAGTCAACTTCTGTTGATGAGTGGGATCATCCCATACTCATCTTTATCTTTCTGACTTAGGTCACTTAACATAATTCCTTCTAGCTCTGTCCAAGATGGGTCAGAGAAGGTGGGTTCATTGTTCTTGATAGCTGCATAGTATTCCATTGTGTATATATACCACAGCTTTCTCAGCCACTCATCTGTTGTTGGGCACCTGGGTTGCTTCCAGGTTTTAGCTATTATGAATTGTGCTGCTATGAACATAGGAGTACACACCTCTTTTTGGTTGGGTGTTATGGATTCCTTGGGATTCCCAGGAGAGGACATTGCAGGATCTTAACATAAAATATTTATTTGGAGACTCAACCTCATTGGCATGGGAAATGAAAACAAGTGTAAATAAATAGGACTACATGAAACTAAAAAGCTAGGGGAGTCGGGCTGTAGCGCAGCGGGTTAAGCTCAGGTGGCACAAAGCACAAGGACCGGCATAAGGATCCCGGTTCGAACCCCGGCTCCCCACCTGCAGGGGAGTCGCTTCACAGGTGGTGAAGCAGGTCTGCAGGTGTCTATCTTTCTCTCCTCCTCTCTGTCTTCCCCTTTTCTCTCTATTTCTCTCTGTCCTATCCAACAACAACAATAATAACTACAACAATAAAACAACATGGGCAACAAAAGGGAATAAATAAATAAAATAAATATTTTTTTAAAAAAAGAAACTAAAAAGCTTCTACATGTCAAAAGCAAGATACACAAGGATAACAGGGAAACCTAGTGAATGGGGAAGAAATTTCACTTTACACATTTTACAGGCAGCTGATATGAAACATCTATAAAGAACTGGTATGACTCAACAAAAAGAAAAAAAATACAAAGTAGGCCAAAGAATTAAATAGTTTCCTTAAGAGGAGATATGCATGGCCCACAGACATGAAGACATGCTCCACTTCAATATCATTAGAGAAATGCAAATGATTTTAACTACACTGAGATTCCATTTCACATCTGTGAGTATGACCTACATCACAAAAACAAAAACAAGGGGCCAGGCAGTGGAGCACCTGGTTAAGAGCTCACATTAAAGTGTACAAGGACCCAGGTTCAAGACCCTGGGTCTTCAACAAAGGGAAAGTTTCACAAGTGGTGAAGCAGGGTGTCTCTCTCCTTCTCTCTCTCCCTTCCCCTCTCAATTTCTCTCTGTCTCTATCCAGTAATAAATAGAAAATATTTTTTTAAATGACAGGCACTGGTGTGGTTATAGAGAAAAGGGGACTTTGCTATGGTACTGGTGAAAATGCAAACTGGTATAGCCCCTTTGAAGACTGGATGGAGAGTCCTTACTGAGATAACTTGTATCCAACAGTACCACCCATAGACATTTATTCAAAAGACATGCAAACACTAGTCCAAAGGGACATATGCTCCTCTGTTTTCTCCAAACACTAGAAATTGATCTACCTTATGACACAACAATCCCTTTCCTGGGGATTTACCCAAAGGAACAAAAAGCACCTACCCAAAGTGACCTATGTATACCTAGGTTCATAGCAGCACAATTTGTAATAGCCAAAAAGTGGAAGTAACCCAGATGCCCAATGATGATGACTAGATAAGAGAATTGTTTTATATATATATATATATATATATATATATATATATATATATATCCCACAATTATGGATTCTATATATAATCAGCTGTTAAAAACGATAAGCCACCTCCTTTGTATCATCTTGGATGGAACTTGAAGACATTATGTTAAGTGAGATACGCTAAAAATAAAAAAGGGAACAAAATGCATAGTGATCTCACTTATATATGGAACTTAAGAAATAAGGACAGAGAGGGAAAACACGAAGCAAAATTTGTACTAGATGTGCTGTATTGCATGAAATATTCTGGAATAAAAAAGGGAGGGAGACGGCAGAGGGAACTTTAAGGTTCTATCACATGATGCACAGGGAGATGAGTAATTGTATCCATATCTCCACAACAAGAAGGTAGGGCCATAGAATAAAATGGGTAAATATATACAAATATAGCTAGATAATTATAGAAATAATAGTCAACGTATATCTGTGAAATTGGGAGAATACTGCAGGTTGCAATGGAGTGAATGGGGACACAGAACTCTGGTGCTGGGAAAGATAAGGAATTAAGCACTTGTTAACTTATAATTATGTGAATCAACATTAAATCATTAATAAAAGTAAAAAAGAAAAAGAAATGTGATTCACCCTATCAACAACAACAAAAAAAAAAACATGGATATTTCAATAGATGTAGAGAAAGCCTTTGACATGATCCAACACTCTTTCGTGATCAAAACACTACAAAAATGGGAGTGGATTTAAAGTTCCTAAATATATAGAATTTATAGAAAACAGACCTATAGCTGCCATCATAGTAAATGGCAAGAGATTGACAGGGCTGCCCACTATTATCATTAATATTCAACATGATTTTGGAAGTTCTTCCCATAGCAATTCAGCAAGATAAAGGAAATAAATGGATACAGGTTGGAAGTCAAGAAATCAACCTGCCACTATTTGTAAATGATGTCATAGTATACATAGAAAATTCCAGTGAATCCAATAGAAAGCTCCTGGAAATTATTAACCAATATAGTACGGTGACAAGTTATAAAATTAATATGCAAAGTCACTGGCATTCCTCTATGCAAACACTTAGAAGAAGAAATACAGAGGTCAATCAGATTTACTATAGCAGCAAAATATTCAAATTATCTAGGAGTAAGCCTAACAAAAGAAGTGAAACACTTGCATACTGAGAACTCTGAGTCATTATTCAAAGAGATAGATAATGATGCAAAGAAATGGGATGGTATCCCATGTTCATGGACTGGAAGAATTAATATCAAAATGAATATTCTACCAAGAGCCATATATAGATTTAATGCAATCTATCAAGATCCAATCAAATTTATTTTAAAAGAACAGAACAAAAAGTGACAAAAATTTCTTGGACTCAAAAAGTACCTAGAATTCCCAAAGCAATTTGGAGAAAATAAAAGAACAAGACTAGAGGAATCACATTCCCAGATCTCAAAACTATGTTATAAGGCAATTATGATCAAAACTGCCTGATACTGGAACAAAAATAGACATAGTGATTAGTCAAATAAAAATGAGAGCCCAGAAATCAGCTTCACATCTGTGGACATGTAATTTTTGACAAGAGAACCTAAAATACTAGATGGATAAAGAAGAATCTCTTCTACAAATGATGCAAGAAAAATTGGGTTGAATGAAACTGAACCACTCTATCTCACCTTGCACAAAAGTAAATTCCAAATTGTCGGTCTAGCAACTCGCGCGCGCCGTCGAGAGAGAGAGAGAGAGAGAGAGAGAGAGAGAGAGAGATGACCCAGGAACCAAATTTTTATTGATTCAAGCACCCCAGAGTGGGGCCTTTAGTCATTTGTAAGACAAAACAGAGGATTGATATGTAGATAATAAAAGGAATGCACAGTGGAGCAGGCTTAATGTTTTAAGGAATGCCGGCTCCTAGAGGCAGGAAAATGCAGGGTGTTTTGTGAGGCAGGGGGGTCTGATATGGCACGCAACCTTTTGAGGTTCCTGTGTCCCCCCTTTTGCTCAACCCCTCTGTAGAGAAAGAGACTAACAGGACACTCACCTCTCAGGTCAAGCCCTACCAGGCTCCACCACATCCCCACAATTTCCCTACACCAAATGAATCAAGGACTTAGATGTTAGACCAGAAACGATCAAATATTTAGAGGAAGACTTTAACAGAACTTTTTTAAAAAATCTAAATTTTACAGGCATCTATAAAGATGCAAATCCATCTGCAAGGAAAAAGCAAAAATAAACCAGTAGGACTACATTAAATAAAAACATCTGCACAGCAAAACAAATTATTACCCAAATAGATTAATACAAATAAAGACAACAATTAGATACCAGTTTACTCCTGTGAGAATGATATACAGCATAAATAACAGTAACAATAAATGCTGAAGAGGTTGTAGTAGAACTGGGACACTTTTGCACTGCTAGTGGGAATGTAAATTGGACCAACCCCTATGGAGAGCAACCCAGAGAACTTGCAGAAGACTAGAAATGGATCTACCCTATGACCCAGCAATTCCTCTCTTCCAGATATACCCTAAGGAATTAAACACACACACCCAAAGAGATCTGTCTATACCAATTTGTAACTTGGGATCTGTGCATCCAAAGCAGCACAATTTTCAATAGCTCAAATTTGGAAGCAACCTAGATGTCCAACAACAGATTAGTGACTGAGAAAGATCATATATATATACATATAGCAAAATTCTACTCAAAGAGGCCGGGTAGTAAAGCAGGGGGTTAAGTACACATAGTGTGAAGCTCAGGGACCAGTGCAAGGATCCGGGTTTGAGCCCCCTCCCTCCAGTCGCCTCACGTGTGGTGAAGAAGGACTACAAGTGTCTTTCTTTGTCTCCCCTTCTCTGTCTTCCCCCTTCCTCTCTCAACTTCTCTCTGTCCTATCCAACAACAACAATGGAAAAAAGATGGCCACTAGGAGAAGTGGATTTGCATTTCAGGCACTGAGACCCAGTGATAACCCTAGAGTCTAAAATAAAATAATTTAAAATAAAATAAAATAAAATAAACACTACTCAGATGTTAAAAATGATAAAGTCACCTTCTTCATTTCATATTCTTGAAGGAATCATGTTAAGTGAGATAAGCCAGAAAGAGAAGCATAAATATGGGATGATCTCGTTCATGGACAGAACTTAAGGAACAAGAACAGGAAGGGAAACACAAAGTAAAACTTCAACTGGATTTTGTGTATTGCAAGAAAAAACTCGGGGGAAGGAGAACAGAGAGGGGCTCGGGACAAGGGAGGCTTTCAGGTCTTACTACATGATGGTGGATCTAGTTTGGGAGTGAAAGTGTTTTTGCAGATACCTATTTTGGTGAGATGAATAATTGTACCCATGTGTCAACAACTTTTCTATTAACACTGAAGTAAAAAAGAAGTCCCTTCGAATGCCACAATTTCCCGGCCTACAGTGAGTTATGGCCACCATCTCTAACACTGCATATTTTCTAGCTCCTCAAAATAATCATACTGTGATTTCATCTGTGTAAATCACATGGAACAATTTGCTTTGTCCAGTGATTTTCCTTGCCTGGAGACCTTGTTAAACATTTATGTCTGGGCCCTACCTCCAGAGTGTCTGATTCACTAGGTCTGTGATGAAACCTGAGAATTGGCATCTCTAAGTTTCCAAGTAATACTTCTGCTGTTGGTCTAGAGATCACATTTCAAAAACAACTTATATGGTTTAATCCAACCACTTAATAAATGAGACCCACGTATAGGAAGAAACTAGTTCAAGTTTACTTCACAGGTCAGTGATCAAGTTGTGGGTCTTGATTCCTATGTCAGAACTCTTTTTTCTCCCACCACAGCTAAGCCTTCTTCTGTTATTTCTACTTCCCAAGGCTGCAATAAAGCTGAATTAAATGTTCTCTGGAAAGCATCTTTGTGTTCTGCTATGGCAGGATACTAATAAAGGTGGTATTTAATTACTTTGCAGAGTTATCTGATCCCAATAACCACTATGCCCCTCTCTGCCTGAACTCTGATTTTTGGCATATTTCCTTTGCCCTTACAGTTTTTACAGTTGATTCTGAAAAAGATATCCACCCTTCTCTGCCATGAGACAAAGTGAACCACTATTATTAGCTCTAGCTTATCTGATTCTCTGTGTACATAGTGTGTTCCAACTCAGATCCCTGCCAGTTTATGAAGGGGAGAATTTTCTTTTTCTTCAGTAAGACAGACCCTGTATGGGACAGAAGTTTGTATTCTACTTATGGTTGTTTTTGTCCATTTTTATTGGGGATTAATGGTTCATAGTACAGTATTTGATGCATGGGTACAGTTTCTCATCTTCAAGAGTCTCTTGTCACTTCTTTTCATTTTTTTTTTTTACTTTATTGGGGGATGAATGTATTACTGTGCAGTTGACACATAGGTACATATTCTCATCACCCTGTAATAGGTGCCTACAAAATATTCTCACACTCTTTCCACCATCATGCACCAGGACCCCAAAGTCCCTTCCTTTCACATCCTTCCCCAGAGTCCTCTGCTTTGATGCAATACACCAAACCCAGTCCAAGTTTTACTTTGTGTTTTACCTTCCTGTCTTTGTTTCTTAAGTTCCACCTATGAGTACAATTATCTATCCTTGTATTTCTCATTATGGCTTATCTCACTTAACATGATTTCTTCAAACTTCAAGGTATGGCAAAGGAGATAACCTCCATAATTTTAAACAGCAGAGTGGTAGTCAACCCATGCCACTTCTATATATTACCATAAAGATAAGACTGGACAAGAGAGGAAAAATAAAGGATAGCCACTCTCCGAAGAGAGGCTGGGTCATCCCACCCTGCCACTCAAAGAAGACTGGTCTAAAAATGAATGCAGTCTAGAACACTTACAGCTGTGACCATGAACTGCGAGCTCAGACCGACAGGGACTCAGAGGTTACAATGACTCCTGTGCTAAATATATGGGCCCTGGGTCAAATGGATGGGGTAAACAATTAATTTTATTTATAGATTTTCTTCAAGATTAGAAGCTACTTTCTGCTCTAATCCAACTTTCTTTTTTTTCAATTATTTCCTTTATTTATTTATTCCCTTTCCTTGCCCTTGTTTTATTGTTGTTATTGATGTCATCATTGTTGGATAGGACAGAGAGAAACAGAGAGGAAGGGAAGACAGAGAGGGGGAGAGAAAGATAGACACCTGCAGACCTGATTCACTGCTTTTGAAGCGACTCCCCTGAAGGTGGGGAGCCAGGGCTTGAACCAGGATCCTTACGCCGTCCTTGCGCTTTGCACCACCTGCGCTTAACCCACTAAGCTACTGCCCAAATCCCCTAATCCAACTTTCTAGCCCTTTTCTCAACTCTGACACCATCTTGCCAGACAATATTTTTGTCCAACTAAATGAGCTAACATGAGTTAGCTATCAAACTCAAGCAAAAACTATGAAAGTCACAGGCCCCTAAGAACATGCCTAAAATATACTGCCTCACTTCTTTTTTTAAAAAAATTAATTATCTTTATTTATTGGATAGAGACAGCCATAAATTGAAAGGGTAGGGGGAGATAGAGAGGAAGAGAGACAGAGACACCTGCATCATCCCTTTTACCTTTTACAAAGCTTTCCCCCTGCAGGTGGGCACTGGGAGCTCAAATCTGGGTCTTTGTGCACTGTAACATGTATGCTCAACCAAGTGAGCCACCACCTGGCCCCCCACTTGATGCACCTCAAAAAGAATTTTGACTCATAGTCCCAGCAGGAAGAAATGATAGGGTGAAGATGACCAGAGGACTCTGAACTCCAACTCCATCAGGACCCAGAGAAAGAAGAGGAAAAAATGGACATTCAGAAGTAGTAATAATTTTAGGTGTGACCTGGAAAGGAAGAGAAGATAGGACCATGGAAAAATATTGGGGAAATATATACAAATATAGACATATACTTAAAGAAATAATAGTTTAACCCATATTTGTATCCTTGGGAGAACTGCTGTAGCTTGTATTAAAGGAAATGGAGATACAGAACTCTTGTGATGGGACTAGTACAGAATTATACCCCAATTATCTTATAATTTTGAAATCAATATTAATCCACTAATAAAATTAAAAGGAAAAATAAATGAAAAATGTTTACACACAAAAAAGGATAAGACTATGAAGAGAGTAGTAGTCTGTTTTATTTTCAAATTACTTAGAAAGTAAAAGAGGTTCAGACCAGCTGATTCCAATCCCCAAACAATACTGTACTAGGCTCTATCCCAGGAGTCAGTTGTGGGACAACCCCTATAAACACATACAACACCTCAACAGCATGTAGTACTTCCATATTTCAGGATTAGATGAACTTTGCCAAAAATCTAAACAAGACCTAGTGTTCCTATAGAGAATATTTGGAAGGCTAAGTGGTTGAAGTGTGTGGGTATGGTCACCAGAAAATGTTTTGAACTCCTTCTTGAAAGTGAGCTGACATGGCACAGCCAAACAAAACAAAACAAAACAAAACAAAAAGCTTGGAATTCTGGCCATATTTCAGAACAATTAATAAGTGCTACAAATAGCCGGCTGTGAAAAAATATCTTTTCCCTATGGAAAATCATAGCCTTTAGCACATTCCTGTAGAATGACATCAACTAGGGAACAATGCCAAAAGTGTGACTTTCATGATTCTGCAGCAAGTTTACTCTCCCCCACTTGACTTTTTACAAATCTTATATGAATTATAGAAGAACCAGTCAACTGTTTAAAAATGTGAACATCTAAAATATTCCAGCTTTGCAAATATTATCAGTAGCCAGAAGTCCCACAGATTTGTGTGTATTGATTTTATATCCTGCCACTTTACTTAATTCATTAATTATTTACAATAGTTTTTGATGGAGTCTGTTGTTCTCTAAATACATTATCATGTCATCAGCAAATAGTGATAGTGTGATTTTTCCCTTTCCAATATGTTCATCTTTTGTATCTCTTTTTTGTCTGATTGTAGTTGCAAGGACCTTGAGGACTATATGTTCAATTCTTGTCAGTGTTCCATGTGCACTTGAAAAGAATATGTATTTCATTTCCTTTGGGATGGAAAGATATATATATATAGTCCATTTCACTTATGGTTTCATTTAAAATTGTTATTGACTTGTTAATTTTTTTTCTTTTTTTGCCTCCAGGGTTATTGTTGGGGCTTGGTGCCTACACTACAAATCCACTGCTCCTGGAGGCCATTATCTCAATTTTGTTGCCCTTATTGTTGTTGTTATTGTTGCCATTGCTGTTGTTGTTGTTGGATAGGACAGAGAGAAATCGAGAGGAGGGGAGACAGAGAGGGGGAGAGAAAGGTAGACACCACTGCAGACATGCTTCATTGCTTGTAAAGCCATCCCCCTGCAGGTGGGGAGCCTGGGGGCTGGAACTGGGATTCTTACACGGGTCCTTGCACTTCACATCATGCGTGCTTATCCCACTATGCTACCACCCAGCCCTGTCCTGTTGATTTTTTTGCCCAGATAATCATTCTCTTGCTGAGTGGTGTGTAAAGATTTCCTCCTATTATAGTGTTACTGTCAATATCTCCCTTAAGTTCAGTGAATACTTTCATATATATATATATATATATATATATATATATATATATATATGTGCATTTACATTTGGTGCATATATATTTATAATGGTTATGTCTTATTCTTGGATTGATCCTTTGACCATAGTGTTCCTCTATATCTCTACTTACTTTCTTTACCTAAAAGTGCATTTTATCTGAGAACATAACTGATGTTCCTGACTTTTTTGTGCATTATTGGCTTGGAACATCTTGCTCCATCTTCTTACATTAAGCTGCCATTTATCTATTCTTTGAATGTGTGTTTCCTGGAGACTCATAATAGATGGATTGCATTCTTTAATCCATTTAGCTGCTCTGAGTCTTTTGACAGGTGAATTTAGACAATTCTCATTTAGGTTTACTTATGTTCATTCTGGTTTTTAGTTTCAAGGTAGTTTTAGGTTGTTGATTCTTTCCCCCATTTGCTTCTACCTGTCATTTTGTATGGATGGGTTTCTATGATGACTTTCTCCCTGATTTTGCTAGTACTTTCCATTGCTCTCTGTTTCTTGTTTTGTATTGTGGTTACCAAAAGTGTAATAACTAGCATACTACATTTTTAAAAGACTTTTATAACAGATTTTAAAGATTTTATTTTATTGATAAGAATAGTAAGATAAGGGAGAGAAAGAACCAGACATAATTCTGGTACATGTGCTGCCAGACACTGAACTTGGAACCTCATGCTTGGAACCTCATGTTGAGCCACCTCCCAGACCTAAAAAGACTTTTTAAAAAAAAATTATAAAATGGAAAAATTGAGAAAACTGTAGGGTAAGAGGGATACATTACTACACAACATCCACACCAGAGCTCCATATTCAGTCCTCTCCCTTGATAGCTTCCCTATTCTTTATCACTATTCTTGATCATTATGGGGTGCAGAAGGTGGAAGGTCTGGCTTCTGTAACTGCTTCTCCACTGAACATGGGTGTTGGCAGGTCAGTCCATACTCCCAGCTTCTCTCTCTCTTTCCCTAGTAGGGAAGGGGTCTGGGGAGGTGGGGATCCAAGACACATGGTGGGGTCATTTGCCCAGGGAATTCAGGTAGCATCTCTAACATGGTGGCTGAAAAAAGTTAACATATAAAGCAGAACAAATCGTTGACTAATCATGAACCTAAAGGCAAGAATATTGCAGATGAAGATTTGGGCTCTCCATTTTAGAAAAAGCTAGTAGGTCTATTTTAGGTATATTCCAAGGGGCCCATGACTTTACTAGTTTTTGCCTGAGCCTGACACCTAATATGCAGGTCTGGGGAGATGGTGGTCATAGTTCCTCAAATATGGTGGTCATAGTTCCCCAAATATGGGGAAAGTGTATAAATAGTGTTAACTAAAAACCTCATCGATTTGATCTGGGGCCCATGTTCAGTACAGGAGCCTGTGTAAACTCTGCATCCCTGTAGGTCTGAGCTCACATTCTGTGGTCACGGCTAGGAACATTCCAGGCTGCACTAATTTCAGGACCCACCTTCCTCGGGTAGTAGGTAGAATATGTTGTTCAATCTCCCTTAGGAGAATGGGACAGTCCCTAACATTGTTGATACACAATGAGAACAAGGTCCTATAGGGGCCCACAGAGGGATCCATTATGTTGTTTGTGATGGATGTGACTGGTGAAAATGGCAAGAGGGATCTGTTAGAGGTGTAGGCCTATCATGTCTGTGTGGGAATTCCAGGACTTCCTGACTAGGGCCCCAGGTAATGTGGTGGCCTGGTAGTGACTAAAGAATCATCATTAAAGTATGCCAGTCTCTTGCCCTTATTCAACTTTTGTAGTCCTTACTTTGTCTGACAAGGTTAGCTTTGGAATGATTGTAATAGGAGATAGGTGAGAAGGGCATCTAGGTCTAAGTAGAAACTGTTTCATTAGGTACATTAAGGTGCCTTCTAAAAAGATGTTTAGTGAGGAATACCAAAGAAGATCACCTGGGACCACAACAAAACAGGACTAGAACGACTTCAGAAGCCCACCAAAACACTGGTGAGTGCAGGCACATGTGACTCACGAACAGAGAGAAGCCTAGGAAGAGATTGAGTGGCCGGTAACAGTCCAGCAGTTTACCAGTTGAGACACCACCTACAATCTGTTTCACCAACAAAAAGACAACTGAAGGGAGGAGAGGACTCCCCTAAGACTCAACAAATGCAACTGTGAGTCTCCATTGCTGCTGCCCTCAGAATATGGAACAGCAGGTGGGAGGCCCTGTGATGACACCAGGGAACAAAGAAATAACGAGGAAACTCAGGAGAAGATCTATACCTCGGTGGCCTAGCTGTGAGGCTGTGAGAGTCTCTTTGCATAATCACTGGATTATCTCTTCCCCAACCTGTTTTATTTCTTGGTGAGGAATCAGTGATTAAGTTATGAAGCCTACTTATAGTTTAAAAGTCCTCCAGTTCCCATAGACTACAGGGAAGAAAAAGAATAAAAGAGGCTTTTAAGCCACTGTGCTCCAACTCAGGGAGTAAAATAATATTGAAACAACTGTCGATTTTCACAACTGTGAACCCTTTAAGTACTTTACTTAGACACAAGTCAATCCAGGCAAGAGTGATCAGTGATTTGAAAAGCACTGAGAGAGGGACCTCATAACATACTATATAAAATGGTTAAACCAACAAGAAGAAATATTGGAGAAATGAACCAGGACAAGAGTCCAGCTAAACGCCCCCCAAAGTTTGAAGCACAAAATAATGAGGTCAACATCCAAACACTAATTAAGGAAATAATTACAGGAGTGCGTAAAGAGTTTGAAAAAATTGTCATCAGAAATGCAGAAACAGCAAAGGAGACTCTGGAATAAAACACTAATTATCTCAAGGTTATTAGAGAGCTGAAAGCTGAAATAGCTGAGCTAAGAACACAGCTAATTAACAAGCCAAAACAGTATCAGAATAGGGTAACAAAATAGATGAACTCCAGAAAACAGTATAAAGGAGAGAAAATAGAATCAATGAGGCTGAAGACAGAATTAGCAAGATCGAGGATGAATTAGAGACAACTAAAAAAGAAGTAAGGGATCTCAAAAAGAGATTAAGAGATACTGAAAACAACAACAGAGACCTATGGGATGATTTCAAAATAAATAATAAACTACTTCAGACTGTGTCCAGAGACTTCAGGTGTGCAATGAAAACCCTTCAGCTTCATTACTCAGGTGAGAACTTTCCTTTCATAGTATTCTCTAAGTCCATTCCAGGCGGTTCACTTCCTAACAAAGTCCCAAAAACTAGATATAGACTAGGTCCCATGAGATAGAGTATATGTTCACATATATCCATAAACTAGGGCAAAATATACCTGAAAGTAAAAGGACACAGTAGTCTGCAGTGAGTACCCCCAACACTTCATCTGCACTATTTCAGCCTTTAGATCCATGAGTGTTCAACAATTTGTTTGGTTTTGTATGTTAACTCTCTTCTCAGTCACCAGGTTCCAGATGCCAGCATGATGCCTACCAGACTTCCCTGGACAGATGACCTCACCAATGTGTTCTGGAGCTCCGCTTCCCCAGAGCCCCAACCTACTAGGGAAAGAGAGAGGCAGACTGGGAGTATGGATTGACCAGTCAACACCCACGTTCAGTGGGGAAGCAATTAAAGAAGCCAGAGCTTCCATCTTCTGCATCCCACAATGACCTTGGGTCCATACTCCCAGAGGGATAAAGAATAGGAAAGCTATCAGCAGAGGGGATGGGATACGGAGTTCCGGTGGTGAGAATTGTGTGGAGTTGTACCCCTCTTATCGTATGGTTTTGTTAATGTCTCCTTTTTTAAATAAATAAAAAATTTTAAAAATTAAAAAAAGAAATAATATACACATTATTGGCTTACCAGAGGAAGAAAGAGAGTGAGAGGAAGAAAGCATTCTTAGGACATAATAGCTGAGGACTTCTCTAGTCTAGACAACACCAAAGACATAAAGATTCAAGAAGCCCAGAGGGTCCCAAACAGAATTAACCCAAACTTAAAAACACCAAGACACACCATATTTAGAATGAACAGGAATAAGGATAAAGAAAGGATCCTGAAGGCTGCAAGAGAAAAACAAAGAGTCACCTACAGAGGAAAACCCATAAGATTAGCAGCAGACTTCTCCACACAAACACTACAGGCCAGAAGAGAATGGCAAGATATCTAGTGAGTGCTCAATGAGAAAGGCTTTCAACCAAGACTACTGTATCCTGCTAGACTGTCATTCAGACTAAATGGAGACATAAAAACTTTCTCAAACAAGCAACAGTTGAAAGAATCAACTATCACCAAGCCTGCCCTGAAAGAAGTTCTGAAAGGTCTCCTATAAACAGTCAGAACACCATAAATATGCCATCTATCAGAACACTCTAAAACTCTACAAGAATGACATTAAAGTATCTTCAATCCTTGATATCAGTAAATGTGAATGGTCTGAATTCACCTATTAAAAGGCACAGAGTAGGAAGATGAATCAGAAAACACAACCCAACAATATGCTGTCTGCAGGAAACCCACCTAACTCAACAAGACAAACACAGACTTAAAGTGAAAGGATGTAAAGCTATCATACAAGCCAATGGCCCACAAAAAAGGGCAGGAACCACTATTCTCATATCTGACACAATAGACTTTAAAATAAATAAAATTTTAAAAGATAGAGATGGACACTATTTAATGCTCAGAGGATCAGTCATTCTAGAGGACATAACAATTATTAACATCCATGCACCCAATGAGAAGCCATCTAAATACATCAAACATCTACTGAAAGAGCTACAGCAATATATTAACAGAACATAGTCATATTAGGGGACATCAACATCCCACTCTCTCAATTTGACATATCTTCCAGGCAGAAAATCAATAAAGACATGAGGGAGCTAAATGAGGCGATAGATAAACTAGAACCTATGGACATTTTCAGAGTCATTCATCCCAAGAAACTGGAATACACACTTTACTCAAGTCTACATGGATCATTGTCAAGGAGAGACTGTTGGTATGCTTCTAAATCCTGCTTATAAGACCTTCTGTTTTGATCATCACATTAGGTTCGCTTGTATTACTTACAATGTATTCTGTTTACATAGCCACTGTTGACTGAAAACACCCCTGCCTCCGAGATATTGGTTTAATCCTCACTAGTTTGCGCTTTTTCCTTCTCCCCGCCCTCTATCCTATGTACTTCCTTGTCCCTGACTCTTCCGCCTCAGGAGAGATGCAGGAGAGAATTGTGTTGTGATTAGAAGAGATTAGATTGTTGAACCGCATCCCCGCTTGTCAATAAATAGATACTGCTTCCCAGCTCAGCCATGAGTCCCTGGTCATCTCTCTCTCCCACCCGCGAAGCCAGCACGGCAAGAGACCATATGTTGGGCCACAAAGACAGTATCAGCAAATTCAAGAGCATTGAAATCATCCCAAGCATCTTCTCAGACCACAGTGGAATTAAACTTACACTCAACAATCAACAAAAGATTAGTAAGAGTCCCAAAATGTGGAAGCTCAACAGCACAATCCTTAACAACTACTGGGTCAGAGAGGAAATAAGGAGCTCCAGTGGTGCAATCAGTTAGTGCATGGTACTTATACAGAGAGGAAATAAAAGAAGAAATCAAAATGTTTCAAGAGTTCAATGAAAATGAAAACACAAGCTATCAAAATATTTGGGACACAACTAAGGCAGTACTGAGAGGGAAGTTCATAGCCATACAAACATACATTAGGAAACAAGAAAAAGCACAAATAAATAACTTTATTGCACATCTTAAAGACCTAGAAGAAGAAGAACAAAGGAACTTTAAAGCAACCAAAAGGACAGAAATCACTAAAGTTAGAGCAGAAATCAATAACATTGAAAATAAGAAAACCATACATAAGATCAACAAAAGTAAATGTTGGTTCTTTGAAAGAGTGAACAAAATCGACAAACCTTTAGCCAGACTCACAAAACAAAAAAGGGAGAAGACCCAAATAAATCGAATTGTAAATGAAAGAGGAGATATCACAATGGACATCACAGAAGTTCAACATATCATGCAAGGCTTCTATGAACAACTATATGCCACCATGCTAGAGAACCTGGAAGAAATGGACAATTTCCTAGATACCTACCAACTTCCAAAACTAAGTAAAGAGGAAGTAGATAACATGAACAAGCCCATCACAGCTAATGAAATTGAAACAGTTATCAAAAATCTTCCCAAAAATAAAAGTCCTGGACCAGATGGTTTTACAAATGAATTCTACAAAACCTTCAAAGAAGAACTAATACCTCTACTTTTAAAAGTTTTCCAGAAGATTGAAGAAACTGGAATACTCCCCTCCAGCTCCTATGAAACCAATATCACTTTGATACCAAAAGCAGACAGGGACACAACTAAAAAGAAAACTGCAGACCAATATCTCTGATGAACATACATGCTAAAATATTGAACAAAATTCCTGCCAACCAGATACATCAGTCTATAAAAAGATTGTTCGCCATGACTAAGTGGGGTTTATACCAAGCATGCAAGGTTGGTTTAATATAGGTAAATCGATCAACGTGATCCACCACATCAACAAAAGCAAGACCAAAAACCACATGGTCATATCAACAGATGCAGAGAAAGCCTTTGACAAAACACAACATCCTTTTATTTTTAACTACAAAAGTGGGAATAGATGGAAAATTCCTGAAGATAGTGGAGTCTATATATAGCAAACCTACAGCCAACATCATACTCATATGGTAAAAAACTGTAAGCATTTCCCCTCAGATCAGGTACTAGATAGGGCTTCCCTCTATCACCATTATTATTCAACATAATAATAATAGTGTTGCAAGTTCTTGCCATAGCAATCAGGCAGGACCAAGGAATTAAAGGGATACAGACTGGAAGAGAAGAAGTCAAACTCTCCCTATTTGCAGATGACATGATAGTATACATAGAAAAACCTAAGGAATCCAGCAAGAAGCTTTTGGAAATCATCAGGCAATATAGTAAGGTGTCAGGCTACAAAATTAACATTCAAAAGTCATTGGCATTCGTCTATGGGAACACTAAGTTAGAAGAAGTTGAAAGCCAAAAATCAATTCCTTTTACTATAGCAACAAAAATAATTAAATGTCTAGGAATAAACCTAACCAAAAAAGTGAAAGACTTGTATACTGAAAATTATGAATCACTACTCAAGGAAATTGAAAAAGACACAAAGAAGTGGAAAGAATTAACATCATCAAAGTGAATATACTACTCAGAGCCATATACAAATTAAATGCTATCCCCATCAAGATCCCAACCATATTTTTAAAAGAATAGAACAAATGCTACAAATGTTTATCTGGAACCTAGAATTGCCAAAACAATCTTGAGAAGAAAGAACAGAACTGGAAGCATCACACTCCTCAGAACAGCCCATAATTCATAACCAAAATGTTTTCAGAGACAGAAAGCCACTGGCTAGCCAGGCTTCACTTTCTATGTGGCCTGCTTGAGAGCATTCCCATGTTCACAGGATAGGTACTAGGCACTCCTTTATTTTGTGTGGGGGCACCACTGTGTTAAGATCCACTGAGACCCCCTTTTCTGATTCTAGCATCTGAGAGTAGTTGCCAGAGAGCTTTATCCTACTGGAGACTGTGCATATGAGAAGAGTACTTTACCTCTGGAATGTTTGCAGGCAGGATCTCAGTTGGGGGTGCATTGCATATTACATCTGAAATGTATACTCCTATGGACTCTCTCTTAAGGCAGCAGGTTTCATGTTTTGTGGGGAGGTAGAAAATTCAAAGCTCCATTCTCTATCCTATTCAGTATTATTTGCTACCTGATATTCACATGTGCTGCAGCTTTCCTATGTGATTTCTTTGCATTTCCCTCTTTGCTGCCCCTTTTGTTCTGGCTATAGATTGGTTTCTATTTGAACCTGTCAGAATTTGAAGCATGCTAGACCTGACTTTATGCAACCATCTTGACTATGCATTCTACTCCAAATGTTAAAAAAACAACCTATTGTCTCTTCTTTAAGAGATTCAAAAAATCAGTGATTAAGAATATTCCAAAACTTTTTCATGAAAGCAAAGTTACCCTGATACCAAAAACTGACAATTTTTATTTAATTTATTTATAAAATAAAAAATAGAAAATATCTGCAAAACTATAGTATAAGAGGGGTGAAATTCCACACATTTCCTATTACCAGAGGTCCATATCCAATCTCCTCCATTGGAAGCTTTTCTATTTTCTATTCTTTATCTCTCTGGAAGCATGAACTCAGGGTCATTATGGGGTGCAGAGGGTTGGAGATCTGGCTTCTGTAATTGCTTCTCCACTGAACATGGGTGTTCACAGGTTTACCCATACTCCCAGCCTGTCCTTATCTTTCCCTAGTGGGGCAGGGCTCTGGAGAGGTGGGGTTCCAGGTCACATTGGTGAGGTCATCTGTCCGTGTGAGTAACAGCAGCAAATGCTGGAGAGGTTGTGGAGTCAAAGGAACCCTCCTGCACTGCTGGTGGGAATATAAATTGGTCTAGCCTCTGTGGAGAAGAATCTGGAGAACTCTCAGAAGGCTAGAAATGGACCTAACCTATGATTCTGCAATTCCTCTCCTGGGGGTATATCCTAAGGAACCCAACACATCCATCCAAAAAGATCTGTATATATGTATGTTCTTAGCAGCACAATTTGTAATAGCCAAAACCTGGAAGCAACTCAGGTATCCAACAACAGATGAGTGGCTGAACAAGTTGTGGTATAAATACACAATGGAATACTACTCACCTATTAAAAACGGTGACTTCACTGTTTTCAGCCGATCTTGGATGGAGCCTGAAAAAAATCATGTTAAGTGAAATGAAAGAAACAGAAGTATGAATATGGGATGATCTCACTCTCAGGCAGAATTTGAAAAACAAGATCAGAAGAGAAAACACAAGTAGAACCTGAACTGGAGTTGGCATATTGCACCAAAGTAAAAGACTCTGAAGTGGGTGTGGGGGGAGAATACAGGTCCAAAAAGGATGACAGAGGACCTAGTGAGGGTTGTGTTGTTATATGGAAAACTGAGAAATGTTATGCATGTACAAACTATTGTATTTACTGTTGAATATAAAACATTAATTCCCCAATAAACAAAATTTTTAAATAAATAAAAGAAAATTAAAAAAAAAAACAGAAACCACAATTTCTTCCTAGGTTTCCACAAGGCAGTATAAGAAGTCCCTGAGAAACACCAATCAAACACCTATCTAACATCCATGTGATTCACAGGGATCTTGACTCACAGTAAAAGTGGTGTTACATTACTCTAGAGAAACTTTATTTATTTATTTATTTATTGGGGGATTAATGGTTTACAGTTGACAGTAAAATACAGTAGTTTGTACATGTGTAACATTTCTCAGTTTTCCACATAACAGTTCAACCCCACTAGGTCCTCCTCTGCCATCATGTTCCAGGATCTGAGCCCCCCTCCCACCCCAATCTTTTACTTTAGTGCAATACAGGAACTGCAGTTCAAGTTCTGCTTTGTGTTTTCCCTTCTGTTCTTGTTTTTAAACTTCTGTCTATGAGTGAAATCATCCCATATTCATCCTTTTCTTTCTGATTTATCTCACTTAACATGATCCCTTCAAACTCCATCCAAGATGAGGTAAAGAAGGTGAATTCACCATTTTTCAATAGTTGAGTAGCAACTTTTATTAATTTATCTTTACTTTTATCTGTGGTACTTGTTGGAAACAGATGGCAAGTAATCCCAATAAAAAATCTACCCTTCCCACACATGGGTCCACAGGCTTCCAGACAGCTTGCCTCCTACCAAGATGATGTTTGTTCTCTGGCATGACACACACAACGGAACACTGAGAACTACAAAGACAGATAAAATACAGGAAATGTCTGAGCATGTCTTAGACTTGAGGATATAATAGTTGAACTAAAAATACAACAGGGAGTCTCAAAGATACACTTTGAGACAAAAGGATACACTTTGAGCAAAAGGAACAAATTAGCATACAAAAATATAGCAAACAGAAAATTTAAAAATCACGATAACAGATACATGGGAGAGGACTCTCAATGTAGAATTATGGAAATGTAAGGTCGGGAGATTGACTGTCTCCCTGAAAACAATTGTTAAAACAAAACATCTCAGCAAATTACATCAGAGCAGAACCAGGATTTCTGTTAAAGAAAAATAAATATCACTGATGTTTCGTGATTGTGTATGTACAAGAGGGAACAAGAGGAGAAGAGAAAGACTGAAGCACATGCTGGACACTACATTGCTGGCAGGTGACATAACTGCAATCACTTCAAAGTCTGATGGTGGATTGAAGAAACTATGCAACACCATTCAGGAACTGTATGGATTAGGAAAAGAAGCTTCTAACTGCTTTTTAGAGCTGTGGAGACCACAGCACTTGAGCAAACACCAGGGAGCCCATAGGAAAATAAAGGAACTGAACAATGTACCCTTTTGGCAAAAGGAATACAGATCAAATGCTAAGATGTCTCAGCTGCCATAAAGATCCTAGAGAGTATTGTGAAACTATCTGAGGGTGGTAAATGACTTAAACCTCACAGCAAAGTTCCAGCTTTCAGGAAACAACCTGGGGATAGCTGAAAGAGATCTGGAATCCCTCTCTCCCTCAGTCTAAGGCTCTGTTGAAGAGACATCAGGGCACCAGGTGGTGGTGCACATGGTTAAGCACACACAGTAGTGTACAAGGACCTGGTTCAAGCCCCTGGTTCCCACCTGCAGAGGGAAAGCTTCATGAGTGGTGAAATAGAGCTTGCAGGTATCTCTCTGTCTCTCTTCCTCTCTATCCTCCCTACCCTCTCTAAATCTCTGTCTCTATCCAAGAATACATAAAAACAAAAAAATTTAAAGGGACATCAGGCACCATTAACACTAAGTCACTCTTCAAAAGTCCTTACGTCTCCTGCAGCTCACATGCAAAAGAGAACCAGTGTTACCTGCTGGCCAACGATGGATACTAAAATAGATGGATAAATCTGGGAAAATTCCATTATAGAAAATTAACACAGCACCCAGATAGATAATAATGCAGATCTAGATGATCTACCAGGGAAAGAATTTAGAAAATACATTGTTAGGAAACTTGAAGATACAAAAAGCTCTCAATTTAATATGGAGAAATGGAGTAAGAAAGAAGTGCAGGACTTCAAAGGTTCACACTACAAAAAATGAAAATAGCTACAGTGTATGAAGGACATTGTGAGCACACCACAATTTCAAATGGCAAGTCAGTGAAGTAGGGTTATTCATTTAGAAGAGAGAACATCATGAATAGAAGAAAAAAATGTCTACACTCTTTGACTTCAAAGTAGGAGAAAAAAGGTCTAGGAAAAATGAATGAAATCTTCAAGAGATTGAAGATTCCATTAGAAAGGCAAATATCAGAGTTATAATGGTTTCAGAGAGGAGCAAAGCAAGCAGAAACCATATTCAAAGAATAATAGAAAATTTTCAAATCTGGGATATGGTCAGGATGTAGATGTTCAGGAAGGAGACAACTTCCAAATTCTTAAACCTAAGTAGACCAAATTAAGAAACATAAAACTATCAAAAGTCAAGAACCAAAAAAAAAGGCAAGTTGTCAGGGAAAAGAAGAAAATGACTTTTTAAAAAAATTATCTTTATTTATTTGTTGGATAGAGACAGGTAGAAATCGAGAGGGAGGGGGTGATAGGGAGGGAGAGAGACACCCGCAGCCCTATTTCACCACTTGTGAAGCTTTCCCCCTGGAGGTGGGAACCAGGGGATCAAAACTGGTATCGCACTGTAACATGTGCACTCAACCAGGTGCGCCACCACCTGGCCCCAGGAAATGACTTATATAGGCAGCACAACCAGACTTGTATTAGACTTTTCGGTGGTAACTATGGCTACCAGGAGCATGCGCCCAGAGGGATAGAGAATGGGAAAGCTATCGGGGGAGGGGGTGGGATATGGAGATTGGGCGGTGGGAATTGTGTGGAGTTGTACCCCTCCTACCCTATGGTTTTGTTAATTAATCCTTTCTTAAAAAAAAAAATTAAAAAAAAAATAGGAAAGCTATCAGGGGAGGGGATGGGATACGGAGTTCTGGTGGTGGGAATTGTGTGGAGTTGTACCCCTCTTATCCTATGGTTTTGTCAATGTTTCCTTTTTATAAATAAATAAATAAATAAATAAATAAATAAATAAGCTAGAACAGTCCATTCTATGTCTCCAGAAAATATATATGAAAGAAACAGAAATAAAAGCTCCAAGTAGCAGACTAGAGCAAAGTGTTCCAAGTCAATGAGGTAGAAAAAAGGCAAGGAACAGATACTTTGCTTCCCAATAAGATGCAGGCAAAGAAGGTAATAAGAGACAGAGATCTACACCAGTTTCTGTGAGAGAGAGCATATATTCACACGTATCTATAAACTATTGCAAAATATATACCTGAAAGCAGAAGTACACTAGAGATTGCAGTGAGTATCCCCCTAACACTTCCTCTCCACTATTCCAACCTTTGGGTCCATGATTGCTCAACAATTTGTTTGGCTTTGTATGTTAACTCTCTTTTCAGTCACCAGGTTCCAGATGTCATCAGGATGTCGGCCAGGCTTCCCTGGACTGAAAACCCCACCAACGTGTCCTGGAGCTCCACTTCCCCAGAGACCCACCCTACCAGGGAAAGAGAGAGGCAGACTGGGAGTATGGACCGACCAGTCAATGCCCATGTTCAGCGGGGAAGCAATTACAAAAGCCAGACCTTCTACCTTCTGCAACCCACAATGACCCTGGGTCCATGCTCCCAGAGGGATGGAGAATGGGAAAGCTATCAGGGGAGGGGATGGGATATGGAGATTGGGTGGTGGGAATTGTGTGGAGTTGTATCCCTCCTACCCTATGGTTTTGTTAATTTATCCTTTCTTAAATAAAAAAAAGAGAGGCAGAGATTGATACTACATAATGGTTAAATGATCAATCCAGCAGAAAGATGTAGTTATCATCACTAGATATGCTCCCAACACAGGTACACTTAGATACATTAACTGACATCAAAGCAGATGTTAACCGCAACACAATAATAGTTGGAGATCTTAATACATCACTCACTGCAAGAGACAGGTCATTAGACAAAAAAAATCAACAAGGTGATAGTGGCCTTAAATAAAACCAGAGAGAAGATGAACCTAACAGATATATACAGAACATTCCACCTCAAAATAATTGAATACACATTCTTCTCAAGTGGGCATGAAATATTTTAGGACTGATTATATGTTAGAACACAAAGACAATCTTAGTAAATATGTGAATATTAAATGTTTTAAAAGTATGTTTTTTTGGACCATGATGCCAAAAATCAACCACAAAAAGGAAAAGAGAAATACACCTCTCCAAAGATGGAGGCTAAGTAGCATGCTTCTGAATAACATATGAATCACTGAAGAAAAAAATTCTGGAGAAGAAAAAAATGAAAGAATCAGCTACCAGATCCTATGGGCTGCAGCAAAAGTAGTAAAAGGGAGAAGTTCACGCCAGTTCAGACTCACATGAACAAACAAGAGAGACATTTAATGATAGATCTAAAAATAAACCAAGAGATACAACTAGACAAGAAGCAGTAAAGAGATGCAATGGCCAGCAGAAAGAGGAAAATAATAAAAATCAGAGCAGAAAAATGTTCAACAAATCAATGACATCAAAAAGCTAGCTCCGGGAGTTTGGCGGTAGCGCAGCTGGTTAAGTGCAGATGGCGCAAAGCGCAAGGACCAGCGTAAGAATCCCAGTTCAAGCCCCCGGCTTCCCACCTGCAGGGAAGTCGCTTCACAAGCGGTGAAGCGGGTCTGCAGGTGTCTATCTTTCTCTCCCCGTCTTTGTCTTCTCCTCCTCTCTCCACTTCTCTCTGTCCTATCCAACAACGACGACATCAATAACAACAACAATAATAACTACAACAATAAAACAACAAGGGCAACAAAAAGGAATACATATTTAACAAAAAGTTAGTTCCTCAAAAAGATAAACCCTTGACCAGACTCATGAAGATAAACGAAGGAAACCTATGACAAAGCAATCAGAAATAAGAGGTGAAATTACAACTGATGACAACAGAGATACAGAGGATTGCACAGGAACAGTATGAGCTATGTAAACTGATTATAAAACCTAGATGAGGGGGTCGGGCGGTGGCGCAGTGGGTTAAGCACATGTGGCACAAAGCGCAGGAACCAGTGTAAGGATCCCGGTTCGAGCCCCCGGCTCCCCACCTGCAGGGGAGTCGCTTCACAGGCGGTGAAGCAGGTCTGCAGGTGTCTATCTTTCTCTCCCCTTTTCTGTCTTCCCCTCCTCTCTCTATTTCTCTCTGTCCTATCCAACAACGAATTGCGTCAACAAGGGCAATAATAATAGCCACAAGAAGCTACAACAAGGGCAACAAAAGGGGGAAAAAATGGCCTCCAGGAGCGGTGGATTCATGGTGCAGGCACCGAGCCCAGCAATAACCCTGGAGGAGGAAAAAAAAAAAACCTAGATGAAATGGACACATTTTATAATCATATTACCTAACAAGCTAGACCCAAAAGGAGGTAGATAGCCTAAAGTGACCAACTGAAGAAGTGAACAAATGTTTTCTCCCATGAGAAAAAAATCCCAAACCCAGATGACTTTACTAACAAATTCTAAGACTTTCAGAGAAGAACACCCACTCTCCCTAAACTCTTCCCAAAATAATTGCAGTGAAGGAAACATTCTCAATTGCATTCTGTGAGGCTGATGTCAGTCTGATCCCCAAATCAGGAAAGGGTCTACCAAAATATATAGAATACATCCTGGTTTGATTTTTTTTACCAGCAGGTGGCACTGTGACTATAGTCCTGAGATTCTCCTCACTAGAAGTTGTGGTAGGAGAGGGGGAGGTCAAGGGTATCCGAAATGCAGCTGGTGAGTTGTGTGCTGCAAAGACCTAGACTCCTAAGAATACCCTTTTCTTCTTTGCTGCTGCATCACTTTACATAGCCACCAACAGTACATAAGGATTTCTTTTTTTCTTTCCATACCTTTAGCTTTGCTTTTAATTTTGGCCTTTGTGATTGAGGGTGTCTCTCGCAGATGTAAAGAAATATCTCATTGTCATTTTGACTTGCATTTTCATGATTAAAAAAATCACAGTAAATATTTTTATATGCCTGTATAATAGCTTTATAAATTTGTTTCTTGTTGTTTAGTTTTGTCATTTTTGAATTATCATTTGTTGTTGAATTTTGTGATATATCTTGGATTTGATTTTTGTCTAAAGTCATGGGCCCCTTGGAATATACCATTTCCGGTGGTGTAATTCCTAACAAAGTTCCAGAACCTAGACATAGACCAGGCCCAATGAGATAGAGCACATATACACATGTATTCATAAGTTAAGGAGAAATATATACCTTAAAGTAAAAGTATACAATAGTTTTCAGTGATTCAATAAGTGCAGCAAGCAAGTAGAAAGACCTAAAAAATCATATTTAATCAAATATGTTCTAGACCTAGATACCCTTCTCACCTACTTCCTATTTCACTTCCCTCAATCAATCTAAGGCTAACCTTGTCAGACAAAGTAAGGACTACAAAAGTTGGATAAGGGCAAGAGACCAGCATACTTTAATGATGGCTCTTTTGGTCACTACAAGGTCACTCCATTATCCAGGGCCCGAGTCATGGAATTCTGGGATTCCCAAATAGACATGATAGGTGTAGACCTCTAACAGATCCCTCTTCCACCGTCACTGGTCATTTCCATCAGGAACAGAATCATGGACCCTCTTGTGGACCTCTATAGGACCTTGCCCTCAATGTGGAACACCAATAGTAGGGACTGTCCCATTCTCCAAAGGGAAGCTGGGTCAAAGATAGGTCCTGAAATAATGAGTGTAACCTAGAATATTCCTAGCTATGACCGTGGAATGTGAGCTCAGACTTACAGGGATGCAGAGGTTACACAGGTTTCTGTGCTGAATATGGGCCCCAGATCAAATCGATGGTGCTTACAGTTAATGATACTTATATATTTTTCCCATATTTGGGAGCTACTCTCTTCCCTGACCCAGCTTTCTAGTCTTATTTCCAACTTTGACACTACCTACCGAGACCATACCATACTAGAGGGCTAAAGCCCACCTGAATGTTAGCTGTCAGGCTCAGGCAAAAATTAGTAAAGTCATGACCCCCTTGAGACATACCTAAAATAGTTCTACTAGCTTTTTCCAAAATGGAGATCCCAAATCTGCTATATTCTTACCTTTAGGTTACTGATTATTAAACAATTTGTTCTGCTTTATATCTTAATGCTTTTTCAGCCACCAAGTTGCAGATGCTACCACAACGGCAACCTGAACACTCTAGGCAGATGACCTCATCCATGTACCCTTGAACCCCACCTCTCCAGAGCCCTGCCCCACTCGGAAAAGATAGGAACAAGCTGGGAGTATGGATTAACCTGTCAACACCCATATTCAGTGTGGAAGCAATTAAAGAAGCCAGACCCTCCACCTTCTGTACCCCAAAATGATCCTGGGTCCATGCTTCCAGAGGGATAGGGAAGCTTTCAATGGGGGGGAGAGTGGTATATGGAGCTCTGGTGGTGTGAATTGTGTGGAATTGTACCCCTCTTAACCTAAGGTCTTGTCCATCATTATTAAATCAATAATAATAATAAATAAAGTACAAATGAAAGTCAGTGAGGAATTCATTACAGAAAATTTGTTCCTGTGGTCCAGGAGGTGGCACAATGGATAAAGCACTAGATTCTCAAGCATGAGATCCTAAATTCAATCCCCAGCAGCACATGTACCAGAGTGATGTCTGGTTCTTTCTCTCTCGCTCTCTCTCTCCTCCTACCTTTCTCACTAGTTAATAAATAAAGTCTTTTAAAAAAAGGAAATTTGTTTCTGATTATTAAATAATTTGTTCTGCTTTATATCTTAATGCTTTTTAGCCACCAAGTTGCAGATGCTACCGCAATGATAAGCTGAACTCCTTAGGCAGATGACCTCACCAATGTACCCTCAAACACCACTTCTCCAGAACCCTGCCCCAATAAGGAAACATAGGAACAGGCTGGAAGTATGGATAGACCTGCCAAAGCCCATGTCCATCAGAAAAGCAATTATAGAAGCCAGACCTTCCACCTTCTGCACCCCATAATGATCCTGGGTCCATACTCTCAGAAGGATAAAGAATAGAAAAGCTATGGGGGGGGATGGGATACGGAGTTTTGGTGGTGGTAATTGTGTGAAGTTGTACCTCTCTTATCCTACGGTTTTGTCAATGTTTTCTTTTTATAAATAAATTAAAATTTTAAAAATCATAAAAGAGAAAAAAGAATAGAAAAGCTTTCAATGGATGGGGTGGGATATGGAGCTCTGGTGCCATGCACTGTGTGGAATTGTACCCCTTTTATCCTATGGTCTTGTCGATCATTACTAAATCAATAATAATTGTTTTAAAGTACAAATAAAGATCAGTGAGGAATTGAATTCATTATAGAAAACCATTTAGACTTCTGGAAGACGTGGTTTATGGAGTAACCTCGACCTGATTTGCGCTCTCCCCTATACAACAACTGAACACAAGATCGATTGGACTCATAATCTACAGCTGAAAGAACTACAGCCTCAGCCTGAATTTAAGCAAGGACACAAAAATCAGATAGCTTTGGAGACCACGGGATAGCCTAAATCACCCCTCCCCCAACCACTGCCATGGATTATACAAACAAGAGAAACCTAGAGGTGACAACAGCACCACCTGCTGGCCAACAATGACCAACACCATACCTGCTTAAACAAAGAAACAAACAAAATATGCCACAACAAACAGAAGCAAAACAAACGAAATGCAAGAAATTCCAGATGCAGAAAGTCTATCAGAGACAGACTATATAAATCTTATTATGAGAACACTACAAGAATTTAAGCAAGAATTTAAAGAGCATTTGGAATTAAGATATGCAAAAGAAGAACTCAGAACAGAATTTGATAAGAAGCTACAAAGCTTGAAAGAAGAACTTCAAGCAGAGTTCACTAATCAGTTGGGAAGCATGAAAGAAAATTTTCAAACAGAACTGCAAGGACTCCTTTAGTGCAGTTCAAACTCAGGTAGAAGGTTTAGGAAGTAGACTCAAAAAAAAAAAAAAAACACTAGTATAGCCACAGGCCCTTTGGAATGTCATTAAACTATGCCTACTATCTATCTACAAAATGGAGAAACCACCCCCAACTCTTCATCTGCACTATTCCAGACTTTAGGTTCATGATTGGTCAACAATTTGTTTGGTTTTGTATGTTAACTCTCTTTTCAACCACCAGGTGCCTGATGCTAGCATGATGCCTACCAGACTTCCCTGGAAAGACAACCTCACCAATGTGTCCTGGAGCTCTGCTTCCCCAGAGCCCCACCCTACTAGGGAAAGAGAGAGGCAGGCTAGGAGTATGGATCGACCTGTCAACTCCCATGTTCAGCGGGGAAGCAATTACAGAAGCCAGACCTTCAACCATCTGCATCCCACAATCACTTTGGGTCCATACTCCCAGAGGATTAAAGAATAAGAAAGCTATCAGGGGAGGGGATGGGATACAGAGTTCTGGTGATGGGAGTTGTGTGGAGTTGTACCCCTCTTATCCTATTGGTTAGTCAATGGTTCCTTCTTATAGATAAAAAATTAAAAAGAAAATAAGAGAACCATACAAAAGATCAATGAAGACAAATGTTGGTTCTTTGAAAAATTAAACAAGATTGAGAAACCCCTATCCAGACTCACTAAAAAAAAGGGGGGAGAGAAGACTCAAATAAATAGAATTGTAAATGATAGAGGAGATATCACAACGGACACTACAGAAATCAAAAAATCATGTTAAACTATTATGAAGAACTATATACCACCAAGCCCGGAAATCTGGAAGAAATGGAAGAATTCCTAGAAACATATATCCCTCCAAAACTGAGGCAGAAAGTACTAAAGAACCTAAATGTACCAATAACAGACAAAGAAATTGAAACAGTTATTGAAAGTCTTTCCAACATCAAAAGTCCTAGACCAGATGGTTTTAAAAACAAATTCTACAAAACTTTCAGCAAACAGTTAATACCTATACTTTTAAAGCTCTTCCACAAGATCGAAGAAACAGAAACACTCCCTTCCACCTTCTATGAAGCCAACATCATCCTGATACAAAAAGCAGATAGGGACACAACAAAAAAGGGAAAACTACAGACCAATATCTCTGATGAACATAGATGCCAAAATATTAAATAAGATCCTGGCCAACAGGATACAGCAGTATATCAAAAAGATTGTTCATCACAACCAAATGGGATTTATCCCAGGAATGCAAGGCTGGTTCAACATACATAAATCAATCAATGTCATTCACCACATAAAAGCAAAACCAAAAACCACATGATTATCTCAATAGATGCAGAGAAAGCCTTTGACAAAACCCAACACCCATTCATGCTCAAAGCACTGCAAAAAAATGGGAATAGGTTGGAAATTCCTCAAGATAGTGGAGTCCATTTAGAGCAGAGCTACAGCCAAAATCATACTCAACAGACAGAAGTTGAAAACACTCCCTCTCAGATCAGGGACTAGACAGGGCTAGTCTATTTCACCATTACTCTTCAACATAGTATTGGAAGTTCTCTCCACAGCAATCAAGCAAGAGAAAGGAATCAAAGGAATACAGATTGGAAGGGAAGAAGTCAAGCTCTCACTATTTGCAGATGATATGATAGCATATACAGAAAAGCCTGAAGAATCCAGCAAAAAGATACTGGAAGTTATCAGACAGTATAGCAAGGTGTCAAGCTACAAAATCAATGTACAAAAATCAGTGGCATTTCTTTATGCAAACACTAAATCCAAAGAAGAGGATATCCAGAATTCACTCCCATTCACTCTTGCAGAAAAATCAATAAAACACCTAGGAATAAAGCTGAACAAAGAAGTGAAAGACTTGTATACTGAAAACTATGAGTCATTATTCAAGAAAATAGAAAATGATACCAAAAAATGGAAAGACATCCCATGCTCATGGATTGGAAGAATTAGTATCATAGAAATGTGGGTAGATAGCATAATGGTTATGCAAAGAGACTCTTGTGTCTAAAGCTCCAAAGTCCTAGGTTCAGTCCCCCACACCACCATAAGCCAGAGCTGAGGAGTGCTCTGGTTAAAAAAAAAAAGAAAGAAATGAATATTCTCCACAAAGCTATATACAAATTTAATGTGATACCATCAACGTTCCACCAAGCTTCTTTAAGAGGATAGAATAAAAATTAAAGTCATTTATCTAGAACCAGAAAACATCTAGAATTACCAAAACTATCTTGAGGAAAATAAACAGAAATGGAGTCATCACACTTGCAGATCTCAAACTATATTATAAGGCCATCATCATCAAAACAGCCTGATACTGGAATAAAAATATGTACACAGACCAGTGGAACAGAATTGAAAGCCCAGAACTAACCTCCCCTCACCAATGGACATCTAATCTTTGATTTGGGAGCCCAAAGTTTTAAATGCAGGAAGGAGGCACTCTTTAAAAAATGGTGCTGGGAAAACTGGGTTGAAGTGTACAGAAGAATGAAACTGAACTACTTAATCTCACCAGAAACAGAATTCAACTCCAAATGGATCTTGGACCTGGATGTTAGACCAGAAACTATCAAATACTTAGAGGAAAACATTGGTGGAACATTTTCCCACCTAAACCTCAAGGACATCTTTGATGAAACAAACCCAATTGCAAGGAAGACTAAAACAAAAACAAATCAGTGGGACTACATCAAATTGAAAAGCTTCTGCACAGCTAAAGAAACCATCACTCAAACAAAGAGACCCCTCACAGAATGGGAGAAGATCTTCACATGCCATACATCAGACAAGAGACTAATAACCAAAATATACAAAGAGCTCAGCAAAGTTAGCACCAAAAAAGCAAATGACCTCATCCAAAAATGGGCAGAGGATATGAACATAACATTCACTACAGAAGAGATCCAAAAGGCTATACATCAGACAAGAGACAAATAACCAAAATATACAAAGAGCTCACCAAACTTAGCAACAAAAAAGCAAATGACAGCATCCAAAAATAGGGAGAGGAGATCAACAGAATATTCACTACAGAAGAGATCCAAAAGGCTAACAAGCACATGAAAAATTGCTCCAGAACTGATTGTCAGAGAAATGTAAATAAAGACAACATTGAGATACCACCTCACCCCTGTGAGAATGGCATACATCAAAAAGTACAGCAGCTGGAGTAGGGCACCAAAGTAAAAACCCTGGGTTGAGGTTGAGGGTGGATGTTCAGCTTAAAGGGGGATGGGAGGATGGGACACAGTCTTTTAGTGGTGGGAATCATGTTTAATTAAAAAAAAAACAATAAAAAACATATTTTAAAAAAGGACAGCAACAACAAATGCTGAAGAGGCTGTGGGGACAGAGGAACCCTTCTGCATTGCTGGTAGGAATGTAAATTGGTCCAACCTCTGTGGAGAGCAGTCTGGAGAACTCTCACAAGGCTGGACATGGACCTTCCATATGACCCAGTAATTCCTCTCCTAAGGATATCCCCAAAGGGCTCTGTAACACCCAACCCAAAAGATAAGTGTACAACTATGTTCATAGCAGCACAGTTCGTAATAGCTGAAACTTGGAAGCAAACCAGGTGCCCAACAACAGATGATTGGCTGAGAAAGTGATGGTATATATATATATATATATATACACACACACACACACACAATGGAATACTACACGCTATTAAGAACAATGAACCCACCTTCTCTGACCCATCACGGATGGAGCTAGAAGGAAGTATGTCAAGTGAACTAAGTCAGAAAGACGAAGATGAGTATGGGATGATCTGACTCATCAACAGAAGTTGAGAAAGAAGAACAGAAAGGGAAACTCAAAGCAGAATTTGACTGAGTTTGGAGCAGGGCACCAAAGTAAAAATCTGTTGGTGGAGGGTGAGGGTGGATACTCAGCATCACTGCGGGTAGGGGGAGGATGGGATGGAATGGAACAGTCTTTTGGTGATGGGAATGGTGTTTATGTACACTCATATTAACTTGCAGTCATATAAATTACTATTTAATTAATTAGTATGAGATGAGGAAAATTGATTACATGTATCAAACATTTTTTACCCTTTATTGGAAAAAACTTTTTAATGCACAAACCATAGGCTGAGTCTTTGAAATGCTGAATCTTCTAAAAGCTTAGAACAGGGAGAACAGGAGCAACCGGTAGTGTTACTCTATAAGACACAGCTATATACAAATAATGTCAAAGGACATAAATTATGGTGATGTGTATGATACAGCAAATCCCAACAATGGAATTTTCAAAGATAATCCAATTGCCAAATATTGCGTTCTTAAACCCTAAGACAGCAGGAACCTCCCACTTCCTCTATAGAGCCTATATTTCCCCCAGTCCTGGAACCTCTAGGGTGGGGCTCACTTTCCTGCATGCCTCTCTCAATTCATACTGGATGGATTTGTGTGTATGTGCAATATAAAGAACTGAAACCCATAAACTTATTAAAAAGAAAGAAAGAAAAAGTAAAAAAAAGAAAAAAAAAAGAAAAAAGAAAAGAAAACCTGTAAAATAATGAAAGAGGTGAAATACAAAATCCTATGTTTTGTTATTGTTGTCATTGAGACATTACTGCTCCTAGCTGACTGTTTCAGATGGAGGGTGGGGGGTACATAGAGAACAAACCACTACAGCATCTAAACCTCCTTCAGTGCAGTGGGGTTGGGGGGGGGGGGGGGAGCCAGTCATGGACTTGGCAAAGGATCCATGGCAAAGTAAGAACACTAGGTGAACTTTTTCTGGGATACAGTAAAACAGTATAAGGAGGGAAGTTCATAGTAATAAAAGTCCACATTAACAAGAAGACCTTAGATAAACAAACATTATAACTGACGAAACTAGAAAAAGAACAACAAAAAAAGACATCCCAAAGGCAGCAGACAGAGTGAAATCATAAAAATCAGAGCAGAGGGAAGTGCAAGGACCAGAATAAGGATCCTGGTTTGAGCCCTGGCTCCCCACTGGCAGGGGGAGTCACTTCACAGGCAGTGAAGCAGGTCTGCAGCTGTCTCTATTTCTCTCCCCCCCATCTTCTCCTCCTTTCTCCATTTCTCTCTGTCCTACCAAATGCAACAAAAATCAGAGCAGAAACTAATGAAACTGAAACCAAAAAGACAACACAACAGAAAGATCAATAAAACCAAGAACTGGTTATGAAATAATAAAAAGAAATTATTGTGATGTAGCATAATGGTTACGCAAAAGACTCTCAAATGTGAGGCTCCAAGGTCCCAAGTTCAATACCTGGCATCACCTTAAGCCAGAGATGAGCAGTACTTGAAAGGAAGGAAGAAAGGAAAGAAGGGAGGAAGGAAGGAAGGAAGGAAGGAAGGAAGGAAGGAAGGAAGGAAGGAAGGAAGGAAGAAAGAAAGAAAGAAAGAAAGAAAGAAAGAAGGAAAGAAAGAAAGGGAAACTATTAAGTACTTAGAGGAAAACATTGGTGGAACACTTTCCCACCTAAACCTCAAGGACATCTTTGATGAAACAAACCCAATTGCAAGGAAGACTAAAGCAGAAACAGACCAATGGGACTACATCAAATTGAAAAGCTTCTGTACAGCCAAAGAAACTATCACACAAACAAAGAGACCCCACACAGTATGGGAGAAGATTTTCACATGACGTACATCAGACAAGAGATTAATCACCAAAATATACAAAGAGCTCAGCAAAGTTAGCACCAAAAAAGCAAATGACCCCATCCAAAAATGGGCACAGGATATGAACAAAACATTCACTTCAGAGGAGATCCAAAAGGCTAACAAACATATGAAAAACTGCTCCAAGTCACTGTTTGTCAGAGAAATGCAAAGAAAGACAACATTGAGATACCACCTCACTCTTGTGAGAATGGCATACATCAAAAAGGACAGCAGCAACAAATGCTGGAGAGGATGTGGGGACAGAGGAACCCTTCTGCGCTGCTGGTGGGAATGTAAATTGGTCCAGCCTCTCTGGAGAGCAGTCTGAAGAACTCTCACAAGGCTAGACATGGACCTTCCATATGACCCAGTAATTCTTCTTCTGGAGATATACCTCAAGGATTCCATAATGCCCAATCAAAAAGATATGTGTACACCTATGTTCATAGCAGCACAATTCGTAGTAGCTAAAACCTGGAAGCAACCCTGGTGCCCAACAACATATGAGTGGCTGAGAAAGCTGTGGTGTATATATACACAATGGAATACTATACAACTATTAAAAACAGTGAACCCACCTTCTCTGGCCCATCTTGGATGGAGCTAGAAGGAATTATGTTAAGTGAACTAAGTCAGAAAAATAAAGATGAGTATGGGATGATCCGACTCATCAACAGAAGTTGAGAAAGAAGAACAGCAAGGGAAACTAAAAGTAGGATCTGACTAAATTGAGAGTGGGGCACCAAAGTAAAAACCCTGTGGTGAGGGGGAGGGTGGACATTCGGCTTCCCGGGGCAGCAGGGAGGGCGGGGAAGGATGGGTGGGATGGGACACAGTCTTTTGGTGGTGGGAATGGTGTTTATGTACACTCCTAGTAAAGTGTAGTCATATAAATCACTATTTAATTAATATGAGAGGGGAAAAATTGATTGTATGTCTCAAACTTTTTAAAGCACAGACTGAGTCTTTTTAATACATAGGCTGAGTCTTTGATATGTTGACTCTCTCAAAAGCCTAGACCAGGTAGAACAGAAGGAACCGGTGGCACAGCTATATACAAGATGCTGGGTATTATACAGGAAACCCTAATAAAAGGACTTTTCAAAGTTAACCCAATTACCAAATAATGTGATGATAACAATAACTATCCATTGTCTTCTTGAACCCTAAGACAGCAGGAACCTCACATCTCCACTATAGAGCCTATAATTCCTCCAGTCCTGGAACCTTAGGATGGGGCGCACTTTCCTGCATGCTTCTCTCAATACATATCAAATAATATTGCATCCGCCGATCACAACCTAATCAATGCAATGAGTACCACCTCAGCATGCTTCAGCTCAGACTGTGTCCAGAGATTTCAGGTGTGGAACGACAACCCTTCAACTTCATTACTCGGGTTAGACCTTTCCTTTCATAGTATTCTCCAATTCCATTCCAGGTGGTTCACCTCCTAACAAAGTCCCAAAACCTAGATATAGACCAGGTCCCCTGAGATAGAGCATATGTTCACACATATCCATAAACTAGGGAAAATATATACCTGAAAGCAGAAGTACACAATAGTCTGCAGTGAGTACCCCCTAACACTTCATGTGCACTATTCCAGCCTTTAGGTCCAAAATGGTTCAACAATTTGTTTGGCTTTGTATGTTAACTCTCTTTTCAGCCACCAGGTTCCAGACTTCCCTGGACAGATGACCCCACCAATGTGTCCTGGAGCTCTGCCTCCCCAGAGCCCTACCCTACTAGGGAAAGAGAGAGGCAGACTGGGAGTATGGATCAACCAGTCAATGCCCATGTTCAGCGAGGAAGCAATTACAGAAGCCAGACCTTCCACCTTCTGCAACCCACAATGATGTTGGGTCCATACTCCCAGAGGGATAGAGAATGGGAGGGCTATCAGGGGAGGGGATGGGATATAGAGATCTGGTGGTGGGAATTGTGTGGAGTTATACCCCTCCTTTCCTATGGTTTTGCTAATGTCTCCTTCTTTAAATAAATAAATAAATTTAAAAAAAGGAAAAGAAAGAAAGAAAGAATAAGCAATAAACCACTAAGTGGGTTCAACTAGAAAAAGAACTATGTTAAAGAATCAGAAATGGAAAAAAAAAAGAATCAGAAATGAGAGAAACAACATTATATCTAATGATGCAGAAATGCAAAGATTTATAAAAGATTATGTTTCTCTTTTTTAATTTTTATGTTTCTATTGTCTATTGGATAGAGACAGCAAGAAATTGAGAAGGGAGCTGAGATCTAGAGGGAGAGAGACAGAGACACCTGCAGCCCTTCTTCACCAGTTGTGAAGCTTTTCCCTTGCAGGTGGGGACCAGGGGCTTGAACTTGCTTCCTTGCGCACTATAATGTGTGTGCTTAAGCAGGTGCACCACCCCTTGGCTACAATTATGAGTTTCTCTATGTGACTAAATTCAACAACTTAAGTGAAATGAATACATCCACAGAATCAACACAGCGCAAAATTAACCCAGGAGTAAGTAGATAATGTTAATAGATAAATCACTCGTACAGAAATCAAAGCTGAAATGAAATGAAAAGCCTCCCCAAGAATATTTCAGGTCTAGAGGGCTTTATCAATCATTTCGAACAGACTTTTGTAGAAGAACTAGCATTCATCCTACTCAAACTCTTCAAAAAAAAAAAAAAAAAAAGGAGGCTGCACTTCTAAACACATTATGTAAGGCAAATGTCACTGTAAGCCAGCCCAAAGCAGGAAAAAAACATTACAAAAAAATTAATTGTTCCCTGATTAACAATGCACAACAATCCTCAGCAAAATCTAAGCTAATAGAACACAGCAGCATATCAAGAGAATAATTCGTCATGATAAACTAAGAATTATCTCAAGGATGCAGGAACAGTTCAACACACGCGAGTTATGTATACCACACCACATCAACAAAAAGAAAGGTAAGTGCAGGGGAGTGACTTCACAGGTGAAGCAGGTCTGCAGATCTGCCTTTCTCTCCCTCTCTGTCTTCCCCTCGTCTCTCCATTTCTGTCTGTCCTATCCAGCAATTACGACGTCAATAACAACAATAATAATAACTACTACAACAATAAAGACAACAAGGGCAACAAAAGGGGAAAATAGATAAATAAATAAATTTTTTTACAAGGTAGAGTGACTTCTGGGGGCGTGGCCATGGAGTAATAGTTGAAAACTCACGCTCAGGAACAGTTAGATAAAGCAATGAAAAATAAACTGGAATGTTGCAACATTGCAACCTCAAGGTTTTAAGAAAATTACGGAGCTACAGATAGATGCCACATGGAGGTGGAGAGTGGGCAAACTCTACAAAGACAGTTTGATTCGAGAGCTGACACCAGGCAACTGGCGCCATTTTCAGTCACAGCTCACAGGCTCAACCTGAAAAGGCGGAGAAGAGCAGGTCTGAATAAAAAGATGTGTATGCCATTCAAATGGTGTAAGTGAGCTACCAGAGACCAGAATAAAGTCTGAAACAAGGCAGTAAAAACTCACTGTCTAAACCCACACAAGTAAAAACAAAAGATGATTCCCTTCTTCACCCCGCCCCAGGAGGACATACACAGCGCCACCTACTGGCTTTACAGCGACACTATATTTAAGCAGATTATGATAAAGCACAAAAGGATTTGAACATTGTCAGAGTAGAGTTCAGAAAAACTTATTATGAAGGAAATTCAAGACTCTAACCATAACATACAAACACATGTTCACAATCTTAAAAACAATTTCACCAGAGATCTACAGAATACACAAAGAAAACTTTAAATGAAAATCCACAAAATCAAGGAGATTCTTGAGGGAGTTAGGGCTTATATTAGATGACTTGCAAATAGAATGATTCACTTAGAAGACAGAATGGCAGGGCTAGAAGATAAAACCACCACATCCTCTGTGTGCAAGACTGTTGGAGAGGAAAGGCTCATGAAAAGTGAAGCAATTCTGGGTTAAATAGCAGACTCCATCAGAAAAAAATAATAACATAAGAATTATTAGAATAGGGCAGAGGGTAGATAACATAGTGGTTATGCAAAGATTCTCTCATGCCTGAGGCTCCAAAGTCCCAAATTCAATCCCCCACACCACCATAAACCAGAGCTGAGCAGTGCCCTAGTAATAATAATTAAAAAATTAGAATACCTGAAGATGAAGAGGAGAGGAGCAGAGATTATATTCAAAGAAGTCAGAGAGGAAATTTTTCCATAGCTGGGAAATTCTGATAATATAAACAGAAGAAGCCAAATGAATACCCAGGGCTTATAACTCAAAGCAGCCCAGACGATGACACCTCATAGTAAAACTATTCAAAAACAAAGACAAAGAAAAGCTAGTGCAACTTTAACGATGACTCTTTAGTCACTATCAGGCCACCCCATCAGCTGGGGGCTCTAGTCGAGGAGTCCTGAGGTTCCCAAACAGACATGATGGGCCTAGATCTCTAATAAATCCCTCTCTCCGTTGTTACTGGTCATCGCTATCAGGGACAACACAATAGACCCCTTAATGACCCTGGGTCGGTACTCCCAGAGGGATAAAGAATAGGAAAGCTATCAGGGGAAGGGATAGGATACGGAGTTCTGGTGGTGGGAATTGTGTGGAGTTGTACCCCTCTTATCCTATGGTTTTTGTCAGTGTTTCCTTTCTATAAATAATTTTTTTTTTAAATAGGCACTATCAGGGGAGGGAATGGGATATGGAGTTCCAGTGGTGGGAATTGTGTAGAGTTGTACCCCTGTTATCCTATGGTCTTGTCAGTGTTTCCATTTTATAAATAAAAACTAAAAAAAAAAAATGAAATGAAATGAATTGGAAACACAAACAGCAACTAAAGAAGCAAAGACATCAGAAAAATGAGGACAAAATGGACAAAGCAATATGAATAATGTAGATGAACTAAGGCCAAAAATCAAAACGCCAAATACTAAACCAGAAACTCTAAAATCCCAGTCTTCACCTCACCTTGGTAGGAATCTGAGGGAAAAGTTTTAGGTGGGATGAGTCAGGAAGAGAGGTAAAACTTAGGAGACAGAATCAGAAAAGGAGAACACAGGGTGAAACTTAGACTGGGGATGGGAAACTGCACCAAAGCAAAGAACTGTGGAAAGGGAGGGGGGGTTGGAGTCCTAGGTTGGGAATGAGTGTTTTGCAAACACTGATGATGTGGAGTTGGAAAATGGAGCCTATGTGTAGACAATTGTGCTGTAAACTATCAACCTCAAAATAAAATGAAAAAAAAGAATTAATAAAAAAGAATGATAAAAATCACAGTTATAGCAACAGAGGCTGAGAAAGTATTTGACATTATTCAAGACCGATTTGTGATTAAATCCTAAATAAGCTGGGAAAAGAAAGAACGTTTCTCAACATAATACAGGAAATATGTGACAAACCCATGGCTAACCTCATAGTTAACAGTGAAATATTGGAGACTTTTATCTTAATATCTGGGACTTACAGAATGGCCAGCCTCACCAGCAAAGTTCAACATAATCATGGTAGTCCTTGTCAGAGTTTTCAGACAAAAAAAAAAAGGATAATAAAGGAAGAAAAATAATAAGAGAAGAAATTAAGATATCACTATTAGAATATGACATGGTGATATTAATAGTAAACCACCCTAAAGACTTCACCAAAAAACTACTAGAAACAATGAGTTAATTACGTAAAAAGTTTCAGGATGCAAGGGGCCAGGTGGTGGCGCACCTGGTTAAGTGCACACATTGGCAGTGCACAAGGTCCCAGATTCAAGCCCCTGGTCCCTACCTGCAGGGTGAAAGCTTCACAAGTGGTGAAACAGGGCTGCAGGTGTCTTTCTGTCTCTTCCCTTTTCTATCTCACTCCTCCCCTCTCAATTTCTCTCTGCCTCTATCCAATAATATAATGAATGAAAATATTTTTTAAAAGTGTCAAGATGCAAAATAAATATACATAAACCTTTGTCATTCCTATACAAATACTATGAGAAATTAAGTACAGGTAATTGAAGGAAGCAATCCATTTTACAATTGCACCAAAAGATAAAATGCCTCAAGTAAATCTAGCAAAAGATGAGAAGACCTGTGTAATGATAACTTTAGAGCATGGCCCAAAAAATAAAGTAAGAAATAAATAACTGGAAGGATATATTTTGTTCATAGATCATAAAAATAATTATTGGGAATGGTGGAGGTAGATATCATAATGGTTATGCAAAGAGACTCTCATGCCTGAGGCTCCAAAGGCCCAGGTTCAATCCCCCACACCATCATAAACCAAAGCTGAGCAGTTCTCTGGTAAAAAAAAATCTAAACAAAAATTAAATATTATGGACATGACCATCTTATCTAAAGCACTTTATAGATTTAATGCAATCTCTATCATATTCTTCAAGAAAATCAAACAATATTACAATTTGTGTACAGTCACAGAAGTCCATGATCAATCAAAGCAAATTAGAACAAACTGGAAAAAGTGGAGGTTTCATACTCACTGTCTTCAAACTACACTATAAAGCAATAGTAATGATAGCAATACATCAGGGAAAAATCAGGATTTTTCCTTTTTTAATTGGGGATTAATTTTTATAATTGACAATAAACACAATAGTTGGTAAATGCATAACATTTCCCAGTTTTCCACATAACAATATAACCCTAGGTCCTCTGCCATCATATTCTAGTACCTAAACGCTCTTCCCCCACCCACCCCAGAGTATTTTACTTTAATGCAATACAGCAACTCCATTCCAAATTCAAAATCAGGAATTTTTTGTGATTTTTACATGCATGCCTAGTTATGAAGCTATACCTTGAAATTTTGTAATTTTATAACTCAATGTTAAATCAATAAAAATGGGAATATGTTTTTTAAAGGCCCTCAGTCAAATGGAATATAGTAGGATCCCAGAAATAAACTCACACTTATACGGTCATCTAATATATGAAAAAGGAGCCAAAACCACAGAATGGGGAAAAGACAGTTTCTCCAACAAATGGTTAAGGGAAACTGGACAACCACACGTAGAAAAATGAAACTAGCCCATCACTTAACACCATACTCTCAAATTAACTCAAAATAGATTAAAAGCTTGGATATTAGACCTGAACCTATTAACTATATAGAAGAAAATGTCAGTAAAATAAATCAGGACTTCAGCAATCCTGCAGAAGTGAAAGTAGTAAGGTTTTAGGAAAGACTAAATGGAGTAAAAGTTTGTCACTAAGTAGAAAAAAAATGCCATAAATGCTGTTCTGTATTGGAAGGGAATATAGTAAAAAATAGGTTTAAAAATCTCTCATAAATCTGGATTGTAAAGTTAGTCAACTACTGGCATAGGATTGCAATATTTCAAGCAGACCATTTATCCTGTGATATTAATCTAGACATGATTACCCTCATCATTATTGGCCTGGTCTCATAAGTTAGCACCAAATACTTTGAGCCAGTGTAGATACCTGGGAGTTGTCCTTGGAAATAATATTTAGATGGAATGTTACATACATGATTTTTTCTTCCCTACATTCTTATGAAAGCAATTCATTGATTTTTGAAAATGTTCTAGAAGGAGTATAAAACTATCTTTTAATCTTATACTCTTAAATATAAATCAAGATTCATTTTTGTTTGGTATGATTACACCATTATGCTAGAAACTCCATATTTCTATGAAGTGTGTAATATCTATTCCTTAGGTTATTTCATAATCCAGAAACTAACACTATACTTTTTCCTCCTTGCTCTGTCACTCACTCCCATGAACTGGCTTCCAAACAAAACCAATGATTCATTCTTTTGAAAGTTCTATTAATATCATTTCATTGTCATTGTTTTGCTTAAATTTCTTTCTTAGTGACTTACCAGTGGTTTACATGTTTATAAAATTTCAGAGGTAAAGTTACAGAATGTGCTCACCACCAAAGTTGTAAGCAGTATTCCATAACCACTTTAGATCTTAAGAAGCCTTAGAGACAATTTGGCTACTTCTTCACCCAAATTAATGAGTTTCAGTGATCTATATTCCACTTTAAAGAAAAATCATCTAATAGTTGTCTTTCAACTCCTTATTTACTTCAATAAACATAATCAATATCCACTTATTATTTTTTTATTAATACTAGGTTACAATATTGTATGATTTAAGAGTATAGTTCCACGCCACACCCAATACCAAAGTTCTGTGTCCTTACCATAGCATCTTCTAAAGATAAACACCATAGTTCTCACAAAGTCTTTCAAACAATTTGTTTGGGTTTTTTTATTCTTTTTAAATAATTTTATTTATTATTTATTGGATAGAGGCAGAGAGAATTTGAGAAGAGAGAGAGAAAGAGAGAGTGAGTGAACTGCCTACAACACTGCTTCACTGATTTTGAAGTATTGCCTTTGCAGGTGAGGACCAGGGGCTTGAACCTGGCTCCTTGTGCATTGTAACATGAGCACTTAACCAAGTGCATGACTATCTGGCCCCCTGCTGTTTATTCTTTCAAAAAACATGTATATCAGTTCTCTAGATTCCACATATAAATCTCTTTCATCTCTTGTTTTGCTAAGCATAATTACTACCAGTTCCATCCATATTGTCCCAAAGGACATACATTTCATAACTTCTTTATCCAGTTATATGTCAATAGGCATTTAGGATTATTCCAGTCTTTGGCTATTATGAATAGTGCAGCTAAGAACATAAAGATGCATATGTCCCTTTGAATTAGTGTTTGCATGTTCTTTGGACAAATTCCTAAAAGATGTGTTGCTAGATTATAAGTAACTCCATTTTTTAAAATTTTATATATATATATATAATGTTTATTTATTTATTTATTCCCTTTTGTTCCCCTTGATTTTTTTTATTGTTGTAGTTATTAATGATGTCGTTCAGTAGGACAGAGAGAAATGGAGAGAAAAGGGGAAGACAGAGAGGGGAGAGAAAGACAGACACCTGCAGACCTGCTTCACTGCCTGTGAAGGGACTCTCCTGCAGGTGGGAAGCCAGCGGCTCGAACCACGATCCTTACGCAGGTCCTTGCGTTCTGCACCATGTGCACTTAACCCGCTGCACTACCGCCCGACTCCCATAACTCCATTTTTATTTAAGGAGTTTCCATAGAGTCTTTCACAAAGGCTGCTCTAGTTTGCGTTACCCCTAACAGTGTAGCAGAGTCCCTTTTATTCCACAACCTCACCAACACCTGTCATTTCCTCCTTTGTTAGCCATCCCCACCAGTGTGAGATTGCATCTCACAGTAAAGTGGAGCATTTCTTTTCTTTCTTTTATTATTATTACTTTTTTGTGTAACCAGGGTTGTTACTGAGGCTCAGTGCTTGCATGATGAATCCACTGCTCCCAGTGACTATTTTTGTAATTTTTTTCCCATTTTCTACTTAACAGGACAGAGAGAAATTGAGAGAGGTGGGGAGATAGAGAGGGAGAGAGAATGATAGACACTTGTAGCTCCTCTTCCCAGTCAACTAGGAATAGCAAACATCACCTGAGAAAGCAACAAGACAACCGCCAAGTCATGGATGAGTGCAAACGTGTGGCTCAAGAACAGAGAGGAGCCTAAGGAGAGATTCCTGAGACTAAAAGCTGGTATCCACTCAGGAGCCACTGGTAACTGTATGGCAGTTTGCCAATTAAGGTGACACATCCAGTCTGTTTTACCAACAAAAAAGACTGCTGATGGGAGGAGAAGATCCCCTAAGTCTCACCAAATGCAACTGTGAGTCTCCACTGATACTGTCCCTTGGAGGCTGGAGCAGCAATGGGGAGGCCCTGTGCTGACATCAGAGGGCAGAGAACTGAAAGGGTAACTCAGAAGACACATACTCCGAGTGTTCTGGAAGCGGGGCTTTATAGTGGGAGCCTTTCCACACTGTTCTCCCAATGAATTCAGAGACACATTGAATAATTGCCTTAAAACCCACAGAGTACAAACAGGATTTTTTTTAGTAACTTACAGGCCCAAGAAGTACTGCTCGGCTTGGTTCTCGCTGTTTTCAGAGTGGCCGAATTGGGCCTGGGGCTTTGGACCCTTGGGGTGTGAGAGTTTCTTTGCATAACCACTGCACTATCTCTCTCACACCCTGTTTTACCTTTTGGTTTGAAGAGAATAATTAAGCTAAAAAAAATTAAAAACCTGCCTGAGGCTCCAAAGTCCCAGGTTCAATCCCCAGCACCACCACAAGCCAGAGTTGAACAAAGCTCTGGTAAAATAAAAATAATAATAGCATGGTGGTTATGCAAAGATACTTTCATGCCTGAGGCTCCAAAACCCCAGGTCCAATTTGCCAACCACCATAAGCCAGAACTGAGCAGTGCTCTGGTAAAATAATAATAATAATAAAGAAAGAAATAATTTTTAAATTTTTTTTTAAAAAGAGAGAAACCAGAGTATTGCCTAGCTCTAGCTTATGGTGGTATTGGGGGGGATTAAAAACCCACAAGCTTGGAGTAGGGCACCAAAGTAAAATCCCTGGGTTGAGGGTGGATGTTCAATATCACAGGGTGGGGAGGGTGGGGAGGGAGATGGGACACAGTCTTTTCGTGGTGGGAATGGTGTTTATGTACACTTCTATCAGTTTATAGTCATATAAATGACTATGTAATGAATATGAGAGGGGAAAAATTGATTGAATGTCTCAAACTTTTTAAAACACAGACTGAGTTTTATTAATACATAGGCTGAGTCTTTGATATGTTGACTCTCTTAAAAGCTTAGACCAGGTAGAACAGAAGCAACCAGTGGTACAGCTATATACAAACAATGTCAAAGGACATAAATTATGGTGATGTTGTGTATGATACAGCAAATATCCTAACAAAGGGATATTTGTTAACCCAATTGCCAAATAATGTGATTATAGCGATGACTATCTATTGTCTTCTTAAACCTTAAGACAGCAGAAAGCTCCTGCTTCCTCTATAGGGACTGTATTTGCCCCAGTCCTGGAACCTTAGGGTGGGGTGCACTTTCCTGCATGCTTCTCTCAATTCATACCAAATGATATTCCATCCATCGATCCCAACTAGTCAACACAAGGAGTACCACCTCAGCATGCTTCACTTCAGACTGTGTCCAGAGACGTCAGGCATCAAACCCTTTACCCTCATTACTTGAGTGAGACCTTTCCTTTCATAGTATTCTCTAATTCCATTCCCGGAGGTTCACTTCCTAACAAAGTCCCAAAACAAATATATAGACCAGGTCCTGTAAGATAGCTTATATGTCCACATGTATCCATAAATTAGGGCAAAATATATACCTGGAAGCAAAAATACATAATAGTCTGCAGTGAGCCAGTATAAAGTTCATAATGAAATAGTATCTAATTAGACTTAGATACCCTCCTCACCTACTTCCTAATATAGTTCTCTCACTCACTCCAAAGCTAACCTTAGCAAAGCAAGGACTGCAAAAGCTGAATAAAGGCAAACGACTGGCATGCTTTAATGATGACTCTCTAGTCACTATCAGGCCACCACATCAGCTGGGGCCCTAATCAGGGATTCCTGAGATTCCCAAACAGACATGATGGGCCTAGACCTCGAATAAATCCCTCTCTCCATTGTTACTGGTCATCTCTATCAGGAACAACACAATAGACCCCTTTGTGGGCCCCCATAGGACCTTGCCCTCAACTTGGAGCAACAATGGTAGAGAGTGTTCCATCCTCCAAAGGGAGGCTGGACTGTTGGTATGCTTCTAGTTCTGCTTCTGGGATCTAGTTCTGCTTCTGTTACATTGCTTGACATTGTGGTCTATTTACAAGGTCTTTTCTGTTACATTGGTTTGGTCTCACTCCCCCCGCCTCCGGGAGATTTGGTTTAGCCCTTGCTAGTTTCCCGCTTCTTCCTTCTCCCCGCCCCCAACCCTAGGTACTACCTGGGTTCCTGAGGAGAAAGATGCAAGACAGATTTGTGTGGTGATTAGATTAGATTAGTTTTTGAACCGTTTGGTCGTGAATAAAAAAATACAGCTTCTCCACTCAGCCTTGTGTCCCTGGTCTCTGTCTCCCCCACACGAAGCTAGCCTGGCATACTGGCGCCCCGGACTTTGACGACACTGGACAACATACTAAATGCTACCCTTGAGGATGATGAGTCCTGAAATTGGGGCAGCTTGGAATTTTCCTACTCATGACCACAGAATATGAGCTCAGATCTACAGGGATGCAGCGGTCACATAGGCTCCTAAGATGAATATGGGCCCCAGATCACATCAAATCGATGAGGTTTACAGTCAACAATATTTATACCCTTTTCCCATATTAAGTAACTACTGTCTTACCAGATCCAGCTTTCTGGTCCTTCTGCCAGGCATGACATCACCTCCCCAGATATTAATTAAGATCCAGCTGCATATCAGATTTCAGACTCAGGCAAAAAAAAAAAAAAAAAAAACACTAGTATAGCCATAGGCTGTTGTTAAAATTCATAGGCTCTTGCAGGGCGGGCGGGCTAGGTTCACGAGTGGGTAACAGAGACATGGAGACAACGGCTGGGCAGGGAAGCTGTATCTCTTTATTCAGGAACAACGATTCATAAACTAAGACAAACTAATCACCAAACAGAACTCTGCTGTCTCTTTGCAGCGGCGCAAGCACTCTCTCTTACTCTGGAACTCAGGAACCCTCTTTTACTCTCAAACTCTGTAACTCTGTCTCTCTGGAACTCTGGCGGGGTCCCTAGGGGCGGGGCCAAGCGGGCCGGGAAATTAACTGGACTGATCTAATTCTCTCGGTGGGGGAGAACTAGAACCCAATGTAAAGCATACAACAATAGGCCCTTTGGAATATCATTAAACTATGCCAATCTACAAAATGGAGGACCCCCCCAACTCTTCATCTGCACTATTCCAGACTTTAGGTTCATGATTGGTCAACAATTTGTTTGGTTTTGTGTTAACTGAATTGTTACGTGGAAAACTAGGAAAAGTTATGCATGTACAAACTATTGTATTTTACAGTCAACTGCAAACCATTAATTCTCCAATAAAGAAAATTTTAAAAATAAAATAAAAGATAGACAGCTGTAGACCTCCTTTACTGCTTGTGGGGAGTGAGGGCCTGAACCCACTCCTGCAGGTGGGGAGTGAGGGTCTGAACCCAGGTCCTTGTGCATATTTTCTCAGTTTTCTGCAAAACACTCTCACATTCAGCCTAGGTCCTCTTCCACCATCATGCACTAGGACCTGAAAGACCCCCACCCCAAATCCTTTACTTTGGTGCAACACGCCAAGGCCAGTCCCAGTTCTACTTTGTCTTTCCCCTTTCAGTTCTTATTTCTTAATTTATGTCTATGAGTGAGATCATCCCATATTTATCCTTCTCTCTCTGGCTTATGAAGCCCCATCTAAGATGAGGTGAAGAAGGTGAATTCATTATTCTTAATAGCTGAATAGTATTCCATTGTGTATATAAACCACAACTTTCTTAGCCACTCATCTGTTATTGACCATAGGTTGAAAGTTGTTATGGAGGCTGCACATCAAATAGAATGCACACATTACCAAGCACAAGGACCCAGGTTTAAATCCACTGCCAACATGCATGGGGAATGCTTCACAAGAGTTGAAGTAGGTGCGCAGATGTGTGTCTATTTATTTTCCTCTTTGTCTCCCCCTCTCTTCTCAATTTCTGTCATATATAACAAAAATAGAAAGGAAAAGAAATGCCTGCTTGGACCAGTGGGTTTGTAGTGCTAGTACCTAGCCCCAGTGGCAATAAAAATAAAAAATAGATTATTTTTTTAAATTTGCTATTGGCATTTCTTATCTTTCAGCACATTTATTTCTCTCTGTCTCTGTTTCTCTCTCTCTTTTAACAGAGCACTGCTCAGCTCTGGTTTGTGGTGGTCTGGGGGTATTGAACCTGGGAACTGGAAGCCTCATGCATGAGAGTCTGTTTGCATAACAATTATGCTATCTCCCTCACCCTCCCAGCATACTGAAATAGTGTTTCCATTTTTCCTGCCCTATTAAGTTTTGTACTAAGAAATCTGATGAGAGTCTGACATTTCTACCTTAATAAAGAATTGCCGGATTCGACTTCCGGAGGCGGAGCTACGAGCAGCAGATCGCTTTCTCTCCTCTCCTCTCCTCTCCTCTCCTCTCCTCTCCTCTCCTCTCCTCTCCTCTCCTCTCCTCTCCTCTCCCGAATCAACTAGGAATACCAAAGGAGACCACCCGGACCGAAACAAGACAGGACTAGAATGACCACAGGAACCCAGTAAATCACCTGTGAGTACAAACACGCGTGGCTGGTGACAGAGAGGAGAGAGGTGCCTAAGGAGAGATTAAGTGACTGCTAACAGTTCAACAGTTTATCAGTGGAGACACCACCTCCAGTCTGCTCCACAACAAGGGGACAGCTGAAGGGAGGAAAGGACTCCCCAGAGACTCACCAAGTGCAACTCTGAGTCTCCATTGCTACTACCCTCAGAATCTGGAGCAGCAACAGGGAGGGACAGCAGGGGACAGAGATCTAACCGGGAAACTCAGGAGAAGACCTATACCGCTGTGGCATAGCTGAGGGGCTGTGAAAGTCTCTTTGCATAACCACTGGATTATCTCTGCCACACCCTGCTTTATCTCTTGGTCAGGAGTCAGTGATTAAGCTAAGAAGTCTATTGATAGTTTAAAAGCCCTCAGGCTCCCATAGCCTACAGGGAAGAAAAAAAAAGAGGCTTTTACACCACTGAGCTCCAACTCAGGGATTGAAAAAACTGTTAACTTCCACCACGGTAAACCCTTTAATTAAATTACTTAGACACAAGTCAATCCAGGCAATAGTAATCAATAATTTGAAAAGTACTGATAAAGGGAACTCATAACATAATATATAAAATGGTTAAAACAACAAGAAAAAATATTGGAGACTCGAACCAAGACAAGAGTCCAGCTAAAAGTCCTCCAGAGGGTGAAGCACAAAACGAGTTCAACATCCAAACATTAGCTAAGGAAATAATAACAGGAGTGAGTTGGGGGGTCCTCCATTTTGTAAATAGCTAATAGGCATATTTTAGTTATATTTCAGAGGGCCTTCCTTTTCTTAAGAAGTTTTCTTTTCCACATCCTTTCACATTGGCCTTGTGTGTTATTAGGAAAGGAGAAAGGAATTTTGGATGAGTTGAATCTATTTTGTGTACTGGATGAAACATTGGGCACTTTCCATCAATGATTTCACTTCATCCTCACAATACCACTATGGTAGGGTCGTTATCACTTTACAAGTTATATCCTGATAGTTGAGGGTTGTTTTCCATTTTTATGTACATTTTCCTCTCAACCAATAAATCATCACAACAGTGGTCTAAAGTTATGTTTTTCTGAGGATTGCCTATAAACCAAAATATCATGAAACATCACTGTCCTCAATACATTTATCTTTGTATAATACCAAAGTCCATAAAGTGAGTTTAATTTGCCCTCAAAGCAACCCATGTCAAATTATGGGTCTGCTCCTTACTAGCTGAATGATTCTGTAGTGATCAGCTATGTTCACCTCCAAAATAGGAGAGGTGATACCGACTACTCCATGAATTTGTGAAGATAAAAGAACTTTCATAAAACAGTATGGAGATTCACTTAAATACATACATAGAAATATCTTATGATCTTGCATTTGCACTCAGAAGCATGTATATGGAGGACAAGAAACACTAATTTGAAAGGAGTTGTGCACAGCTATGTTTGTAGCAGCATTATTTACAATAGTAAAAATATGAATCCACTTAAATGCCCACTGACAGCTGTCTGAATAAAGAAGCTATGGGATATATCTTCTAGGACAAAATGTATGGAACTTGAGGTGATTATGCTAAGTGAAATAAGTAAAGAGGTGAAAGACAATTGCCATGTGGTTTCAGTCATTTGTGGAATGTAAATAATTAAAGTGAGAAAACTTGCAAAAATGCCAATAGCCAAACCAATTCTTGCGCTGTGAAAACTATGGTGGTTATCGGAGGGAATGAGATTGGAAAGTCTGAAGGAAAGGGATAGAAGTCTTTTCGGTGTAATGACACTGGAACATTGGTGGTGAGTGTGGTGAGACTTCTACACACACACACACACACACACACACACACACAGACATACTAGATGTGAAACTATACTCCTATACGAATATTAATTCAGTAAACTTTTAAATAAATAAATTTCATGAAAACACTTTGCCTAGTAGGACACTTCATAGAAGTATTGTTCATTCATTGTATGCCTGCATATTTCAAACATTTTTATTTTCATTTTTAGTTATGAGACCTTTCATTGAACCAGCAAGGCATTATAACATTATGTAAATGTCATGTGTGTATCACTGAAACTGGATATATATACCACATTAAATTCACCACTAAAAATCCAATTCTATCTTCCATGATATATTCATCCCCTTTGTCCTGATTTATCCAGTCCTTTCCCTTCTGATAACCATTAACTGACCATATAGTTTTAAAAGTTTTTTGTGTGTGCTTGATTTACTTCATCTGTTTTTTTAAATATGTATTTTGTTTATTTATTCCCTTTTGTTGCCCTTGTTGTTGTAGTTATTATTGCTGTCATCGTTGTTGGATAGGACAAAGAGAAATGGAGTGAGGAGGAGGACGACAGAGAGGGGGAAAGAAAGATAGACACCTGCAGACCTGCTTCACGGCCTGTGAAGCAACTCCCCTGCAGGTGGGGAGCTAGGGCTTGAACCGGTATCCTTTCGCCAGTCCTTGCGCTTTGCGCCACCTGTGCCTAGCCTGCTACGCTAGAGCCCGATTCCCTACTTCATCTGGTTTTGTCTTTTCTATGAACCATATATGAGTGAAAATATATGCTATTTTCTTTTCTAAGACTATCTTCACTAAGCATACATTTCTTTTTTCCCTCCAGGGTTATTGCTGGGCTCGGTGCCTGCACCATGAATCCACCGCTCTTGGAGGCCATTTTCTCCCCTTTTTGTTGCCCTTGTTGTTGTAGCCTCGCTGTGGTCACTATTACTGCCATTGTTAATGTTGTTCGTTGTTGGATAGGACAGAGAGAAATGGAGAGAGGAGGGGAAGACAGAGAGGGGGAGAGAAGGACACCTGCAGACCTGCTTCACCGCTGGTGAAGCGACTCCCCTGCAGGTGGGGACCCAGGGGCTCGAATCGGGATCCTCATGCCAGTCCCCGCGCTTTGCGCCACTTGCGCTTAACCCACTGCACCACCGCCGGACCCCCCTAAGCATACATTTTTTTGTTTGTTTTGTTTCTTTTACTAGAGTACTGCTCAGCTCTGGCATATGGTGGTGCGGGGGATTAAATCTGGGACTTTGGAGCCTCAGGCATGAGAATTTCTTTGCATAACTACTATGCTATCTACCCCCACCTGTATAATAGTTTTTTGGTCCATCCATGTACAAATTTCAGTGTTTCATGTATATATATGTATGCCTTTTTAGTCATTCATCATTTGACAGACACTTAGGTTATTTAATGAAAACATTACTTAAAATTAAGTCATCAGTCATCTTAAGCTCAGAAGAGCCCTAGAAATGCAATGAGCTATTTGAATATTTGACCATCAGGCAGTTAGGACTCCAGGTCTGAAAAGGCTGTTTATAACTTTAGAAATACAGGTGGATTTCCAAGCTTTGGGTCCATGATTGCTCAACAATTTGTTTGGCTTTGTATGTTAACTCTCTTTTCAGTCACCAGGTTCCAGGTGTCATCAGGATGCCGGCCAGACTTCCCTGGATTGAAGACACCACCAATGTGTCCTGGAGCTCAGCTTCCCCAGAGACCCATCCTACTAGGGAAAGAGAGAGGCAGACTGGGAGTATGGACCGACCAGTCAACGCCCATGTTCAGCGAGGAAGCAATTACAGAAGCCAGACCTTCTACCTTCTGCAACCCTCAATGACCCTGGGTCCATGCTCCCAGAGGGATAGAGAATGGGAAAGCTATCGGGGGAGGGGGTGGGATATGGAGATTGGGCGGTGGGAATTGTGTGGAGTTGTACCCCTCCTACCCTATGGTTTTGTTAATTAATCCTTTCTTAAATAAAAAAAAAAAAGAAAGAAATACAGGTGGACAAAGAGTGCAGAAATTCTCTTAACCGTTTACCCTTATCAATGTATAATTTATATCATCATAGGGACATCTATATCCTTTACATCATATAGCATTTGAAGCAGTTTCATCTACACTATTTCATTTAACATTCATATGAATTAAAAATCCCTGAAAATTGGTCTTTACCATTTAAAACCATTCCACTCAGATACTATGGTTCTTTTGCCATGCATGTGATCCAGGTTCAAGTCAAGTCTGGCCTTCACTGTATTAGAGGAAGCTTCAATGTTGTAGTCTCCTCTCTCTCTCTCTCTCTCTTAGTCTGGAGTGGTGAAGCCTCAGTAATAGCAAGAACAACAACAACAAACCTATTTTTCTGCGTGATTTGTTTCTATTTTTCCTTTCCCCTAAGTGACCCATGTGAGTTAGCAATGTCCTCATCTTCTTTTCAAGGTCAACTCCTTACAAAAGCCACCTTGATCTAGAACCAAACCTTAAATCCCTGGATCATTGTCAATCCCCTTCTTTTTCAATAAATCCACAAATTGTTCTGAAGGGGTAATGAGGACATTACTTCTTTGCATTATGTCAGTTATATTCCATTTTATTTTTTTAAGTTGAGCATGACAACTGTCTTACACAAGTAAGGTAGATACAGAAAACCACTTTAGCCCAATACTTTCATTCTCTATCCTTAGACAGAGTGCAAGAGAGAGGGAGAGACAGATGAAGAGGGAAAAAAAAAAAAAAAAAACGAGAATCCACAAGCAAGTTCTCAAATTGTACAAACTACCTGGCCTTGAATCAGTGTTCTCCTCTCATGGAAATTTTATTTAGAACTCCACATGAGTCGCTTCTTCAATGGGATGCTACAAATGTCTCTGCTGGTGCTCTGTGGCTTCTCCTGCCCTCCTAATGAAACCTGGCTGCGAAGGTGGTTAAAGCCTGATATGGGTATAAACTGTAATCAACAGAGCAGTTCAGCAGGCTTGCAAGATACCAAGCACCAAGGCTTGAGAAGAAACTCAAAGTTAGGTACCCAGCAGGGTGTCTAGGATTAGGGCAGGTCTTCCACTTGCTCCCCAAGTTTTCTCAAAACTGCTGGCTGCCCAGAGTGTTTCTGGTGCCAGGTACAACTGACACTCTTCCAGATTGAATATCTCCAAGGAGAGCACTGGATAGAGAGGAGAAATGAGTGATTAAAAAAGGAGGTAAAAGGAAGCTCCCATCAGCTTTCCAAAGACCTCTAATCAAATTCCCGCTCTAGAGCTTTATTAAAAGCATGCCAAGAAAATCAGTGGAGACAACAAATAAATAAATGAATTGAGCAAATGAATGAAATTGGACCATCACGTATCACTGTGCACAAAAGTTAACTCTAAGTGGTTAAAAGACATGGGCTTTAGACTATAAACTATCAAACACACTGAAGAAAATATAGGCAGAAAACTTCACAATCTATGCTTCAAAAAAGCTTCAAAGATTCAAATCTAACAGCAAAGAAAACAAAACCAAAAATAAATCAGTGAGATTACATCAAAGTGAAAAGCTTCTGCACAGCACACGATACCATTGCCCAACCAGAAAGACACCCTAAAGTGTGGGGGAATATATTTAGACAACATACTTCAGATAAAGGACTAATAACCAAAACAGATAGAGAGCTCAGTAAAATTAACATCCAAAAAAATAAAGCAAACTCATTTAAAAAATAATGATAAGGGAAGATAATGTGGAGAGAAACTTCACTGAGGAAGAGGTTATGAGGCCCAACAGACACATGAGAAAGTGCTCAAAGTCACTGATTATCACAAAAATGCAAATAAAAACAACACTGAGATACCACTTTACGCCTGTGAGAATGACATACATTAGAAAGGACAGAAACGGGGGTCTGGCGGTAGAGCAGTGGGTTAAGCGCAGATGGCGCAAAGTTCAAGGACCGACATAAGGACCCAGGTTTGAGCCCATGCAGGCTCCCCACCTGCATGTCTATTTTTCTCTCCCCTTCTGTCTTCCCCTCCTCTATTCATTTCTCTCTGTCCTATCCAACAACAATGATATCAATAACAACAATAACTACAACAATAAAACAACAAGGGCAGTGAAAGGGAAAATAAATATAAAAATTTTTTAAAAAGAAAGGACAGAAACAAGGGTCAGAGAGGATGGTGGGCACTTCTATACTGCTGGTGTAGTGTAAATTGGTCCAACTCTTGTAGGAAACAGTCTGGAGATTTCTTAGAACACTAGAAATAGACCTACTCTATAACCTAGTAATTTCTCTCTTAAGGACTTACCCAAAAGAAACAAAAACACCTATCCCAATAGTTCTATTTACACATATGTTCATAGCAGCACAATTGGTAATAGCCTGGAAAAACCCCAAATGTCCAAGGACAGATGAATGCCTAAAAAAAAAAATGTAATCGATATATGTGTTTATATGTGATGGAATACTACTCAGCTATTAAAAATGATGAAGTCTTGGCCCGACAGTGATACACCTGATTGAGTGCACGTACTACAATGAACAAGGATCCTGGTTCAAGTCCATGGTCCACCTTCAGGGGGAAACCTTCACAGTGAAGCAGTGCTACAGGTGTCTCTCTTTCCCTCTCTATTTCCCCTTCTCGTCTCAATTTCTGTCTTATCAAATAAATAAATATTTTAAATTATGAAGTCATCTCATTTGTGTCATCTTGGATGGACCTTGAAGACATCAAGTTAAGTGAGACAAGCCATAAAGAGAAGGACAAACAGCAAATGATCTCACTTATAAGTAGAATTTAATAAATAGGAACAGGGAGGGAAACTTGGACTGGACATGGTGTATTACATCAAAGGAAAGTACTGTGGGGGAGGTTGGGAAGGGAGGGGCTGAAGAAAATCTTGAGGTTCTGGTGCATGATGATGTAAAAGCACCTAGGTTTGGGGCTAGAACTTTCTAAGGAGATCAGAAATTGTACCCATGTGTCATTATACTGTAAACAATTAATCCCCCCAATTAGAATGATAAAATCAATAGATAAAATCTTTTTATTTCTTCTCCTTCCTTATTCTATAATGTTCCTTTAAAACAATATTTCTTCCCTGAAGTTTCCCCGGTCCTCCCTGCCCCAGGCCAACCACCTCTTCTGCAGCACTGGAAGTATCCATATGACTTGCAGGAGATGAGAATAAACCCTGTGCAGCAGACAGATGTCCATGCAGTAGGCCTGAGTGACCGTGCTAGCCAACAGCTTCCACGCACTGGGCTCCATGATTTCATCAGCAGTTTCAGAAAAACCTGCCAAAAGCAGTTATGCTTCAGTGCAATGTGTAGCTTTTTCCTGCTTTTTTTTTTTTTTCATAGTGAAAGAGGGAGTGCAGTTTGCTCTTTCTCCTTTCCTCCCCCACCCTTCCCAAAAGCAGCCAAAGGATCCTAGAAGGGGTGGGGGGGGGGAGAAAACATACTCACCAATCTCCAGGGGGATGCTGGTGAGGTGTGGCTTGCATTTAAATATCCAATATGTCAATGAAAGAGGAGAGGGTATGTATATAAAGTGCCTTTTGCGCCAGATTGCTCGACTGAGAAGGCAATGAGAGGTCTGGGGAGATGGATGCCTAGAGGAAGCCGCAATTGAGCCGAAAGCGAGAGCGAGGTCAGGAGCGCTGCACTGCAAGCTCCGGGCCGCTGAAAAGTTCCTGGGACCAGAAGAGACGGGGACAGAGACCAGGCAGAGCTCGGCGAGGGCCAAGGGGAGAAGCAATTGGCGCCCCATTTCCTAGACCCGACCGGGCGAGAGCCCCGCCATGGCGGAGGTGGGGGCGGCGTTCGCCTCCTTCGACTGGGATTTGCAGGGTTTCTCCTCGTCCGTGGGGACCGTGCCCTTAGCCGACTCCCCGGGTTTCCTGAATGAGCGCCTCGGTCAGATCGAGGGCAAGCTGCAGCGCGGCTCGCCCACAGACTTCGCCCACCTGAAGGGGATCCTCCGGCGGCGTCAGCTCTACTGTCGCACCGGCTTCCACCTGGAGATCTTCCCCAATGGCACCGTGCAGGGCACTCGTCACGACCACAGCCGCTTCGGTGAGGATGCGGCAGGGAGGGACTAGAGGCCAGTGGACTGCGCGCTGGGGAGCCACTGGCTCGGGGCTCCAACTTGGAGCCTTCAGACAGCCACTGACTAGATGCCTTCCAGGCGTCAAGGCCAGAGGCCCGCGGGGTGGGGGGGAGAGGGGGTCAAGGGAGAGCAAGAGGGAGGTGTGTGTGGGGGGGCTGGATACATAAGCCACCAGCACTATCAGAAGCTTTCGCGAGAGGAGCTGGGGCGCCTCGTGCTGTGGCCTCTTCTTTTCTCACTCCACCCTCCTTCCTCTACTAGAGACAAACTTGTTTTGTGACCCTTGGATGAAAGCAGGTGGAGTTAGGAGAAGGGTAGAGCCTCAGAGGGAGCCAGGAACAGAGACTGCGCACTGAGCTGAGCTGGACAGCTGCAAGGTTATCACAGCCAAATGCCTGGAACAAGAGCCATCATGGGCAAGGGGCATGGTGGGCAGACAACCTGTGCCCAAAATCCAAAACAGGCAGCTCTGAAACCTGCCTGCCTCTTGGTTATTCAAAAAAGAGGGGTAGGAGGGAACCCAGGAAGCACGGCATAAACAGGGTATAAGAGAAGTTAGGGTGGCCTCTTGTTTTGTTGTTCACAGCCTAAGGGGCACAATTTCTGGAGTAGTCTTTGCCAAGGAGCTGCCTTAGGACTCCTTGCCTCAGTGAGGAACTAACTCTGGGCCCACTCCCAGCCCCAGAAACAAGTGTTTCCTGGGCTCAGGACACGAAACTTCTGAACTCTACCAGAAGACTTATTCTGCCCACCACTCTGTGGATTATTCAAAAGCACTGTCTCATTTGGAGGACACAATTAATATAAACTTTGGTCTGGAACAGAGAACATTAGATCCCTAAGCAAATGCATTCACTCCTCAGTCAGTTAGCCATTTTTATTTTAAGTTTTTTTCTCTTTCTAGTAAGTTATTATTCTGATGTTCTAATACTTACCCTTACTTGCCTCCCTCCCCACCCCAACCACAAAATGCTGCTTTCTACTTCCTTCTAGTCACCGACAAGGACAACTTTTTTCTGTAAGGCAGTAAGAGGTTTTACCTACAGTCAGGCATGATTTCATTCATTTTTCCCTCTCCTCCTAAATCTCTTCTCCCTTGTACTCCCTATACCTTGCTAGAGTTGTATTTGCATTGCAGAGTGGAAAACAGGAGGCACACATGACAGCGGCTAGGCAAGGCCAAGCCTAGTAAACAATGTAGAACCAGGGCTGGTCTTCCTTGTTGGGAACGTCCAGGAACTCTAATGTAGTTTCTGTCATCTCAAACCAAAATGCACTTACAGAGCTGGAGTACCGTAGGTTGTGTGTGAGCTAGTGGTAATGGAATGAATTTGCAGGTGCTTAAAGGGGTGGGATAAGGGGAGAGAATATTAACTAAACTCCTTTCCTTTCCATCACTGTGATTTTGTAGTCTCTTTTTGTTCTTCAGAAATAAGGCAACTTTACCCTAACTTAAGGATCCCAGAAATAGCCTAAATATATTGGGGTAACTCATGCTGATATAATAAAAGAAAGCCATGAAATAATGAGTGGCAGCGTGTAGAACCCATAAGCTTGATTTTCAGCAACTGCAAGTGTTTCTCTGTAACTAAACTGAGCCCCAAATCCTATAAGGTCAATATAAATCAGTCATAGGCTCTTGGGATAAATAATCTTTAATTACTTCCCTAAGAGCATATCTCAATTTCCCTTTACCTCTCGTCTCCTTAAACGCAAGGTGCTAAGTTTAAGAAAAAGTCAGAGGAAATAAAACTAGCAAAAGGAAGCAATGTTTTCACTGTGCCTTAACTTGGTGCTTTAATTTTGGCTTTGTCACTGGAAAAAAAAGGAAACACTGCCTGAGACCACCACTGCTTTATCTTTTCCCTTTCCTGACTTCCTGCCTTTTCCAAGTATTTCCCACAAAGGAAATGATAACTAGTCAACGCTTTCTCTTTGTAAACTCCCCTGCCAAATTTCAAGAACACTTTTTCTCAGTTTAGCTTTTGACAGAGAGGCAGCATTTGAGTTTGCTCTCTCCTCCCTCCACATTTAAGTTAATCAGCCAGAGTATTCCATAAATTGAAACTTTAACATTCCATAAGTGCTTTAGCAGTCTACATTCCAGCAGGATAAAATAGGCCAGACTTAAGATATAAAATATTATAGATTTCTGCTTGGAGGGAGGAGGTAGTCTCCAAAGGCCATGTAAAGTAAATAGCTATTTGTTGTAATTGGAGAGCAGGCCCCCAAGGATTACCCTGGAATTCATGTGTTCAGAACAAGTTACGCTGAGCCCAAAGCAACCCTGACTCCAAATAATAACCTGTTGGCACAGCATGTTCTCCCCTCCCCCACCATTCTGCAATCAGTAGCTGGGAGAATTTCAGTATTTGCCTGACTGATGACATTTACATGAAACGTACAGGGATACTGACATTCCTTCCTAAGAAAAACACAACACTCCGGCAGGTTGGTATTTCCCAAAGTTTAGCACCCAGAACTGAGTCATTGCCTGATTTGTCATTTTCTGGATGTGTTCGAATAACAATCCTGTTTTTTATTTAGCCCTCTAAGCACAGGGAAGTAAGTACCTGTGGCCTGGCAGGACACAACTTTAGAGCCAGACTGGAGGAGAGACCTCTCTCCAAGAATAGACTCATACTTCTCCTTTGATGTTTAACCAAGCTGATTCTTAATTTGCCAAAACGCCAAAACAGCACTATCATAGCCCTGAAGGTTTGAGAGGATAGTTGAGGGATCTCAGGCAAATTATAGAACAGATTTAATGATAACAGATTTAATGATTTAGTGGTCAGGTATGTGACTATATTCTATAGTAGTGGGGCTCAAGACATCAATTTTGACTAAGGACACCAGGGAAAAATTCTGAGAAGAATCTGGAAGTTGTCCAACAAAGGCCACAGCCCAAGGTAACAGGTTAAGATGAAGCAGAATAGAAGGATGTCATAGACCTAGAAGGGGTTGAGAGTAGTAAAGATCTACTTTGTCTACTTAAAATTTTTCCCTCAACACTTAGTTATTAACATCTCTCCAGCTGTAGCTGGGGAAATATAAGAGAGACACTTTCCCTGTCTCTCTCTCTGTCTCTCTCTCTCTCCCTTCATGAATCCTGAGATTTAGTATATTTAGGAATATCTGTACTATCAACATGTGCCAGCGGGCTCACAGTTTGAATCCAGTTAATTGGCCAAGGAAATAGCACAGTTGATAGAGCGCAGGACTTGCATTACTCCAACTAATAGGAAAGTTGGCAATGCCCAAAGATAACTGGACAGGGGTAATTCAGCCGTTGGAGACCCCTGTTACTGAGCAGTCCGATTGGGAGCACGTCCACCTGGCCCCAAACCACTACTATTTTATCCTTTGTTAAACTTCATCTCCCCATACCAAAGATGGACAGAAATACATTTAATAGCAATATACAGTAACAAAATAACAATGTGTATTTTAAGGAAAGTATACATGTTTTTCTAAAGTGTAAATGTGGATGGGAGCAGAATATGGTGCTAAATAGGTAAATAAATAGCCCTTGTACAGAAATACTGTGACAATAGGTCATGAACTAAGCAAAGTGATTAATGCAGCTGTCTGCCTTGAGACTCACTCTCCCCCAACAAAGCCCTGAACACATAACATATTGAGTAATTGGTTTGGAGATCAAAGTGCAGGACTTTACATTTATTCTTATTAAAGGTTATTTTATTGGAGTTAGCCTATTTTTCCATTCTCTTGAAATCTCTTTGGATTTGAGTTGTGTCACCCTCCGAGCTATATCTTCTGAAACTAGGGCAAGTGATCCCCTTATGTCCTCTCACAAGTCCTTTATTAAAATGTTAAAAGAGGGCAAAACTGAAATCAGAGTTTGTGTTGTGCAAGTAAAAGTTTGGGGGAGAGGGGGAGAGAGAGAGAGAGTGACTTTGGGGGTTTTGTTTGTTTGTTTGTTGTATCTGCTCAATCCCGTATTTGGCACTAGGTATCTTACCCTTCCTTCTGTCTTTTATCAATATCATCCCTTGAAACTCCTTCCTTTTCCTATAAGACTTGGTAACAACTGGACTGTGAAGAAAATTTGGAGCATTACAATGCCAGAGACCAAACGTCATACATCATCGTCATGAGTGTTTTATATGATGACAGCCATAGAACCGTACTTTTCCAGGATGGAGAGAGGGAGAGAGAGAAGAGAGAGAGAGAGAGAGAAAGAAGGAGGAGGAGAAGAAGAGAGGAAAGACGCCATAACACTAAAATTTCCCCCAGTATGGTGTGTGTGGGGGTGGGGGGGAGGTTCCAACCTGGATCCACTGCAGAGCGGAGCAGGCATCAATCCAGGTAAATTATCTTTCTTGCCCCTTACATTCTTTCAGTAAATCTGAGTAGAGCATGGACAAATGTGCCAGATGTGCCTGAAAGCTGTTGCACCTGAAGACCCACCAACCTGAATCACAGGGATCTTCAAGCAATTTCCCACTGGAGTTTTGCATCTTATTTCAAAACTAGCTACTTAACTATTTTTAATTGGGCTTTAAAAAATTATTTATACTCCCTATATAGGGCACATAAAGCATTTTTAGTCTTAAGACTTGCATTTTTTTTCTTAATGCCACAGTGACTTTATACCTACATGATTCCACTACTCTTGGTGGATTCTTATTTTTAGATAGTGAGTAAAAGACAGAAAGAAAGACACAGAGGAAAAGAAATACAACACCACTAGTGAAGCTTCCCCTTTGCATGGTGCTCCCATGTAGTGGCAAGCAGCTTGAACCTGAGTCCTCAAGCATAGCAAAGTGTGCACTCTATTGAGTGAGCTCTCTCCTGGTCCCAAAAAGGGCACCTATAGCTGAATTCATTTCATACCAATAAGTCAATTGTGTGAAGTTTGGGGTGTGTGGAATACTAAGGAGGAATGAATTTTACTATTATGTCTGTGTCTGTAATAGATATGATATTCTAGGACAAAATTGTGATGTTTTTGTTATCAACTGGATTTCAGATTTGGGCCCTTTTTTCCACTTAATAGTTGATTTCTTCTACCTTCCCACTGCTGCTGGGTAACTGAAAATATTTCCAAATCCTCACCTCTAATTCTGCCAGCCAGAGGGACATTTTCAGAATGTCTTCCCTTTCCCCTTAAAGTTGCAACATCTCAAATCAGCATCAAGTCCAGTACTATCTCTCAACCTTTTGCCATACATAAAATTATCAAGAGACAAGGGGAGAATTACAGGCTTCTCACCCTAGGTTTACAATGACTGAGGCTACATTTTAGAAGAAAACTCATACCAAACCAAGTTTTGCCTCCTGACAGAGCAGGAGTTGCTTAGTGAGTGGCCTGTGTATCCTTTGTTAAAGTCAACTTCAGAGAGTTGACAATATTATGTGGCTTAGGACTATGGAAACTGAGAGGGTGTAAAACAAGTTCAACCCAGAGAACAGCAAAGTAATGCTGTGTGCCTATGGAGGAAGAAGTGGCTTTGGGACAATATAAACATTGTTTTCATTAGATCTACATGTGGGATTGATACTTTGGCTTCTTTTCAGATTGTATAAATCTTATGCCTTTTACTAAATGTGGGATTTAACAGAAATAGTAGTTATGGAACTTTTGTAGCCAAAGCCATCTCAGAGTTTCTTCCTCATTATATACCTAACAGTATTTAATCAAGATGGGTTTGCCTCCCCCATTTAAATTTTTTATTATATTTATTTATTTATTGGATAGAGACAGCCAGAAGTCAAGAGGGTAGGGGAGATAGGGAGAAAGACAGAGAGACACCTGCAGCCCTGCTTCACCACTCTTGAAGCTTTCCCCCTGCAGGTGAGGGTCAGGGACTTGAACCTGGATCCTTGCAGACTGTAACATGTGAGTGCAACCAAGTGAACCACCATCTGACCCCCCCCCATTTTTACCCACAGAAAAACTAAGGCCCAGAGAGTTTTTGTGCCTTCCCTGAGGTCCCATTCTTACTGAGAAAGTTGGCTTCTTCAGGTAATTAACCAAAATCAAACAGATCTGGCCATTAGTTGGGGATAAGTGACTGTTAACTTGATTTCATGGGGTGCGAACATCCAGAATGCATGCTATATGGCTCAAAAGCTAACACCAGGAGCTGGATTTTCTGAAACAGTTAAATTTCAGTTTAAACCTAAACAGCTTCCTCTTAGTTTGAAGTCAAAAATGGACATGACTTTCACACTTTTGCTTCAGGGATTCTGGAGTTTATCAGTCTTGCTGTGGGGCTGATCAGCATCCAGGGAGTGGATTCTGGCCTGTACTTAGGAATGAATGAGCGAGGAGAACTATATGGATCGGTAAGTTTAAAGTTTTGTTTCTATCTAGCTATCTTTCTTTCCTTCTTTTTTCTTTTTTGTAAATTTATTTTTATTAGTGATTTGATGATAGCTTACAAGATCATGAGATTACAGGGATGGGCCAGGTGGTGATTCATCTAGTGGAACACACACATCACAGTGCACAAGGATCAGGTTCAAGACTCATCTCCACCTGCAGGTGGAACCTTCACAAATTGTGGAGAAGTGCTGCAGGTGTTTCTCTGTCCCTCCCTAAATCCCCCATTTCCTCTCAGTTTCTCTCTGTTTCTATCCAAAATAATAAATTAATTAATTAATTACAAGGGTATAGTTCTGTACTGCACCACCACACCACAGATTTACACCTCTCCCTGCCCCCAGGATAACCACCATAGTTTTGACAACATCTTGATGATTATTTGTATTTTATTTGCCAAGTTCATGTGTTTCAGTTATTTATATTGCACATATGAATGAAACCATCTTGTAATTATCTTTCAGAGAAATACAGGTTATTTTGTCACAGATGTAAACCATAGCAATAAATGTCCTTGAGCACAAAGAACTAAAAGATAAAACACCTTGAATTTACTTCTTCCCCTTCCTACATTTTTAATGCAGAGCCAAAGAGTGGGAGGTAACACTTTATGCAAATACTTTCATGCCTGAGGCTCCAAAGTTTTAGATTCAGTCACAGGCACCCTCATAATCCAAGGCTGAAAAGTTCTCTGGGAAGAAGAAGGAGGAAGAGGAGGAGGAGAAGATGAGGAAAAGAAAGAGAGAAAGAAAAAGAAACAAGAAAGAAAGAAGGGGGGAAATGGGATAAATCAAGGCATGTTGCAGGGTGCCACTGTCTCATGGATTAATTTTTTCATATTTTTAAATCTAGTTTGAGAGGTGGAAAAGAGATCGAGGTACAAATCAGTGGAAATACCACAGCACTACTCTACCATCCATGATGCATCCCTATTGCCTTCCAATGTGTTCTCTTAAACTGCCAGGGTTCAAACCAGGCCTTCATACATTGTAAATCTCTACTAGGTGAGCTGTCTCACAACCCTTCCGCAGCTCATTCTTACAATAACTTGTCCCAGAAAAACAAACTAGGAAAAAATGCTCTAAAGTTGAAGAAATATAATATACAATATTGCAAAATGAATACCTATGTAAAGAAAAACATGGTAGATGTTCAAAGCATCCAGGAAGTTGAATGAATACCCTAGTTCTTGATTCCAAAACACATCATAGTAAAACTGTCAAAAAAGCAAGGACATGGAAAAATATTATAGGCACCTAGAGAAATGAAGAAACTGATGTACAGAGGTAGAACCATCAGGCTTTCATCAGGTTTCTCATCACAAACCCTAGAGGCAAGGAGGAAGTGGGACAGCATATTCTAAGTATTAAAAGATAAGAATTGCCAACTTCTGCATTAGGGAGACAGCATCATGGTTGTGAAAAAGATTCTCCTTCCTGAGTCAGTGAGGTCCGAGGTTCAGTCTCCAGCACCACTATAAGCAAGAGCTGAGCAGTGCTCTGATCATTCTCTATGTGTCTTTCTGTATCCCTCTCATTAAAGTAAATAATAAATATTTAAAAAATAATTATCAACTTCGAATTCTCTATCATGCCAAATCATCCTTCAGCCATTGGGGAAGAAGTAAAAATCCTCTCAAACATACAGAAACTAAAGTAATTCGCCACCAACAATCCTGCCTTTCAGGAATTACTAAAAGGAATTACACATTAAACAAAAATAAGCAATTACAACTCTAAGTGAGGTGATCAGTCATACAAAATAACAAGGAACATAAACAACAGCAACAGACAAAAACAAACTACAGGAAAGGGGAGAGAAAAATGGACATAGCTACACAACCAATGTTGGTGAACCAAGACCACCTTATAAAAAATTGTTGGAGATGCTGTAAGTTAGACACAACATTCATGGTAATGCAATGACATTCTTCAAGCAAATTAAACAAGTGGTCCAAAAATTTGTGTGGTACCACAAAAGAATCACAAACTGAAAAAGCACTTCTGCAAAAAAGGAAATTAATCAAGATAGCATGCTCCCCAACCACAGTTTATACTACAAAGTAATAGTAACTAAAACACTGTGGTACTGGAATAAAAATGGTTACTTGCATCTATGGAATGGAGAGCCCATATAGGAACCCACATATCAGTCTACTAATATTTGACAAAAGAACCAAAAATCACTCAGTGTGGTAAAGAAGGTTTCCTCAAAGATTGGTGCTGAGAAAACTGGACAACCACATGTAGAAAAGTGAGACTAGGCCACCACCTAACACCATGCACCAAAATCAGATCAAAATTAATCAAAGACCTCAATATTAAAACAGAAACTCTAGAAATCCCCATTTTTGACACACTGTGCATGGAACTTGAAGAAATAGTGTTGGGTGAGTTAAGTCTGGAAATGAAAGATGAATACTGGATGACCGCTCTCATAGGCAGAGCATGGGAGACAGGGACAGGAAAGGAAAACACAAAGTGAAACGTAGACTGGGGGTAGTATACTACACCAAAGCAAATGAATCTAGGGAAGAAGTTGAAAAGAGGGACTGGGGAAAGCTTTGTGGTCCAAAGATGGGATAGAATGTTTTACTACAGACATCCATCATTGAAAGATGGGAAATTGTTCTCATGTGTCAACAACTGCACTGTAAACCATTAACTTGCCAAAAAAAAAAGAGAAAAGAAAAAAACGTGGTGAATAAAAATATGAATGACAGGAAAGGATCACCTGAGACTGCAACAAGATGAGACTGGGACTAATTTGGGAACCCACCAACTCACTGGTAAGAAGCCCTCAGTCTACCATAGCATACAGAGAAGAAGAGAACAAAAGAAGCTTTAACAGCCACTGTGCTTCAACTCAGGGACTGAGATAACATTGAAACAACTGTTAATTTGCACAACTGTGGACTCTTTAAGTACCTTACTTAGACGCAAGTCTATCCCAGTAAGAGTGACCAGTGGACTTAAAAGTACTGAGAGAAGGACCTCATAACACACTATAATAATGATTAAACCAAGGAGAAAGATTGCAGAAATGAACCAGGACAAAAGTGCAGCTAAAAGCCCCTCAAAGGTAGAAACACAGAAGAATGAGATCAACATCCAAAAGTTACCTAAAGAATTAATCACAGGAGTGAGGAAAGAGCTTGAAACAATTGTCATCAGAAATGCAGAAACAACAGATGAGACTCTGAATAAAAGCACCAGCTATCTCAAGGTAATTAGAGTGCTGAAAGCTAAAATAACTGAGCTAAGAACACAAGTAGCTGAGCAAGCTAATACAGTATTAGAACAGGGTGAAAAAAATAGCTGAGCTAAAGAAAACAAGAGAAGCAATAGATAATAGAATAAGTGAAGCAGAATACAGAATTAGCAAGATTGAGGATGAATTTGATAAAATTTAGAAAGAAGACATCTCAAAAAGAGATTAAGAGATATTGAAAAAAACAACAGAGTCATATGGGATGATTTCAAAAGAAATAATATATGTATTATAGGCCTACCAGAAGAAGAAAGAGAGGGAGGGAAGAGAGCATTCTACAAGACATGATAAGAACTTCTCTAGTCTAGACAACATAAAAGACATAAAGGTTGGAAAATCCCAGTGGGTCTCAAACAGATTTTTCCCAGACTTAATGATACCAAGACACATCATATTTAGAATGAGAAGGACTAAGGATAAAGGATCCTGAAGGCTGCAAGAGAAAAACAAAGGCTCACTTACAGAGGAAAACCCACAAGATTAGCAGCAGCCTTCTCCACACAAACACTACAGGCCAGATATCTATCAAGATATCTATCAGGTGCTCAATAAGAAAGGCTTTCAACCAAGACTGCAGTATCCTGTTAGACTATCATGCAGACTAGATGGAGGCATAAAAACCTTCTCAGACAAGCAACAGTTGAAAGAATCAACTCTCACCAAGCCTGCCCTGAAAGAAGTTTTCAAAGGTCTCCTATAAACATTCAGACCACCATAAATATGCCATATATCAGAACACACTAGAACTCTACAAGAATGGTGTTAAAACATCTTCAATCTATAATATCAATAAATGTCAATGGCCTGAATTCACCTACTAAAAGGCACAGAGTAGGAAGATGGATCAGAAAACACAACTCAACCTTATATTGTCTGCAGGAATCCCACCTAACTCAACAAGACAAACACAGACTTAAAGTGAAAGGATGGAAAACCCACCATACAAGCCAATGGACCACAAAAAGGGGCTGGGGGCAGGAACAGCTATACTCATATCTGACATGATAGACCTTAAAATTAAAAAGGATAAGATGGACATTACTTAGTGCTTGTTGGTATGCTTCTAATTCTGCTTTTAAAAACCCCTTCTGTTTCATTTTGTTTAATTCCCCCTGCATTCTATTTACATAACACTGTATTCTATTTACATAACCTCTGTTAACAAGCACCACCCTCCCTCCAGGGCATTGGTGGTTCAGTGGTAGAATTCTTGCCTGCTCCGCCCCCTCTCCTTGTCATACCCTGATTTTCACCAGTCACTTTTCTCTCCACCCTCTCTGCATCGCATCCTGTTCCCACCCTACTGGGCTAGTATATTTATAAGGACGAGATTGTTTGTAGTTTTTAGTTTAGCTTAGCTTGGTATAGATTGCGCTGCGTCCTGCATGAATAAAGAGATACTGCGTACAACCCAGCCATGAGTCCCTGGTCGACTGTTACCCGCCCGTGAAGCCAGCCCAGCGAAAACAACAAGTGCTCAGAGGATCACTCAATCCAGAGGACTTAATGATTATCAACATCTATGCACCTAAGGAGAGGCCATCGGAATACAAGAAACATCTACTGAAAGAGCTACAGCAATATATCAACAGCAAGACAGTAATAGTAGAGGACTTCAACACCCGACTCTCTCAACTTGACAGATCATCCAGGCAGAAAATCAATAAAGAAACGAAGGACTTAAATGAAGAGATAGATAAACTAGAGCTATTGGACATTTTGAGAGTAAAAATGGTGATTTCACCATTTTCAGTCCATCTTGGATGAAGCTTGAAGAAATTATGTTAAGTGAAATAAGTCAGAAACAGAAGGATGAGTATGGGATGATCTCACTGACAGGCAGAAGTTGAAAAACAAGATCAGAAGAGAAAGCACTAAGCAGAACTTGGACTGGAGTTGGTATATTGCACAAAAGTAAAAGACTCTGGGGTGGGTGGGGTGGGGAGAGTTCAGGTCCTGAAACAGGATGGCAGAGGACCTAGTGGGGGTTGTATTGTTGTGTGGAAAAATGAGGAATTTCATGCATGTACATTTGTATTGTAGTTACTGTTGTATTTACTGTCGACTGTAAAAGATTAATCACTCAATGGGAGTTCAGTGGTAGTGAAGCAGGTTAAACACATGTGGCACAAGGCACAAGGGATCCCGCTTTGGGCCCCCGGCTCCCTACCTGCACAGGAGTCACTTCACAGGTGGTGAAGCAAGTCTGCAGGTGTCTATCTTTCTCTCCTCCTCTCTGTCTTCCCCTCCTCTCTTCATTTCTCTCTGTCCTAACAACGACGACATCAACAACAACAATAATAATAACTACAACAATAATAAAAAAGAGCAACAAAAGGGGAAAATAATTAATTAATGAACTAATTAATTAAAAAACATTAATCACTCAAAAATAAATTTTAAAAATTAAAAAATATGCATGATAAGGGAAGAGACAGACATCTGAAGATGTTTGGTAGACAAAAGGGAGTAGAAAATAAGAAGTGGTACTGGTAGAACTCTGTAAAGTAAGGCAAAGAAAGAACAGAATAATTTCAGAAAGAAGCACCAAACTAAAGAAACTCTAGGTATTATATTTGATAAGAGAGAAAAACAAAGAATTTTGATTTAAGGAACATTAAGAAGTTCTAGAGAGAAAAATAACACCAGTTTTTTTTTTACCATTTTTAAAAAAAATTATTTATAAAAAAGAAACACTGACAAAAACCACAGGATAAGGGGGTTCAACTCCACACAATTCCCACCACCAGAACTCCATATCCTATCCCCTCCCCTGATAGCTTTCTTATTCTTTATCCCTCTGGGAGTATGGACCCAGGATCATTATGGGGTGCAGAAAGTGGAAGGTCTGGCTTCTGTGATTTCTTCCCCACTGAACATGGGCGTTGACAGGTCGATCCATACTCCCAGCCTGTCTCTCTTTCTCTAGTGAGGCAGGGTTCTGGGGAAGCTGGACTTCAGGATACATTGGTGGGGTCATCTGCCCAGGGAAATCCAGTTGGCATCATGTTAGCATCTGGAACCTGGTGACTGAAAGAAGAGTTAACATATAAAGTCAAACAAATTGTTGACTAATCATGAGCCTAAAAGGCTGGAATAGTTCAGATGAAGAACTGGGGTGTCTCCGTTTTGTAGATAGTTTGTAGGCCTATTTTAGTTATATTCAAAAGGGCCCATGACTATATTAGTTTGTTTTTTTCTGAGATTGGCATCTGATATGCAGGTGGATTCAAGTTATTGTCTGTGGAGACGATGTCATGGCTGGAAAAGGGGCTAGAAAGCTGGATCAGGGAAGAGAGTAGCTCCCAAATATGGGAAAAGTGTATAAATATTGTTGACTGTGAACCCCATCAATTTGATGTGATCTGGGGCCCATATTCAGCTTAGGAGCCTATGTGACTTCTGCATCCCTGTAGGTCTGAGCTCACATTCTGTGGTCATGAGTCGAAACCTTCCAAGCTGTCCCAATTTCAGAAGCCATCTTCCTCAGGTGGAAAATAGAGTATGTTGTCCAGCCTCCCTTCAGAGGATGGAATATTCTCTACCATTGTTGATCCACATTGAGGGCAAGATCCTATGGGGGTCCACAAGGGGATCTATTGAAAATAACACTGTTTGAAAAGACAGAGAACTGTATGCATGTATATATGTATATTATATATAAAAGCATTATATACAATTTATATACAAATGTCTTGTATATAAATGCAAATTTTTTCTTTTATTGCCACCAGGGTTATTGATGGGGCTCAGTAGCAGCACTACAAATCCACCACTCTGGTAGCCATTTTTTTTCCTTTTTTTCACCTTTCTATTTTTTATTGGATAGGACAGAGAGAAATTGAGAAGGAAGGGGAAGATACGGAGATAGAAAGATGAACACATGCAGACCTGCTTCCCTGCTCATGAATTATCCCCCTTGCAGGTGGCGAGCAGAGGCTCAAACCCAGTTCCTTGTATATTGTAATATCTGTGCTTCACCAGGTGCACCACTTCCCAGCCCCCTTATAAACACATGTAAGAGAGTCTTTTTATACTTTTCTTGTCTTACCATTCTTTTCTTGAACAGCATCTACCCATTTCTTTTATTAGTATTATTATCTTTATTTATAGGTAAACAAATAAAGCACTGCTACACCACTTGTGAAGCGTTCCCCCTGTAAGTGGGACCAGGGGTTCAAACCTGGGTCCATGCACATTGTAACAGGTGTGCTTAACCAAATGAGCCACCACCTGGCCCCCATTTACCCATTTATTATTTCCTTTTCATATTTTAAAGTAGTCTCACATTTCTATGGCTTGTTTCTGGGTCTGTTATAATGCAAATCTGGTAGTGCTAACTTCTTTAAGTTTTTGTATATCTGGTACTGTTTTATTATTTCTTCATATTTAAGTGATAGTCTTATAGGCTGTGAACAACAACAACAATAATAAGAATTACTCAATGAGTACCACAGAGAAAGAAGCATGGAGCATTTAACTCTTAACAAGGTGTATCTTTCTTTGTGGTACTCATTTGAGTAATTCTTTTCCTTTTTTATTTTCCCTTTTGTTGCCCTTGTTTTTTTTATTGTTGTTGTAGTTATTATTGTTGTTGTTGTTGTTATTGATCTCATCATTGTTACATAGGACAGAGAGAAATGGAGAGAGGAGGGGAAGACAGAGAGGGAGAGAGAAAGATAGACACCTGCAGACCTGCTTCATAGCCTGTGAAGTGACTCCCATGCAGGTGGGGACCCGGGGGCTCGAACCGGGATGCTTATGCCGGTCCTTGCTCTTTGCGCCACATGTGCTCAACCCACTGCACTACCGCCTGACTCCTTCATTTGAGTAATTCTTATAATGCAAATCTGGTAGTGCTAACTTCTTTAAGTTTTTGTATATCTGGTACTGTTTTATTATTTCTTCATATTTAAGTGATAGTCTTATAGGAAAGGTAAAATAGGCATGACTGGAAATTGTTCCTTTTTTTTTTTTTTAACACCTTCCATAAGTCATCCCACCCTTTACTGGCCTCCATGGTTGCTTCTGAAAAGTATGATAGAAGTTTGATTGTATTCTCTTTATCAGTTACTTTCCTCTTTTACTGACTCTTGCAATTATTTTTTTCTTTGTCCTAGATTTTTGATATTTTCACAATGATGTGTCTTGGTGTAGGTTTTTGGATTTAGGAATTTGGAAGCTCCCTGTGATTCCTGAACACCTATATCCTGATTGAGATTTGGAAACGGTGCAACTGTAATTGCATTGAATATGGTTTCGGCTCCCTTCTTTCTCTCCTCTCCTTTTAAGACTCCTATTATTCTGACATTTGGTTTTCTTTTTTTATTGATTTAATAATTATCAATAAAACCATAGAGTAAGAGGGGTATATTTCCCACCAACAGAGGAAGATCTGGCTTCTGTATTGCTTCTCCACTGGACATGGGTACTGGCAGGTTGATGCATATGCCCAGCCTATCTCTCTCTTTCCCTAGTGGGGCAGGACTTTGGAGAGGTCGGGTTCCAGGACACACTGGTGAGGTCATCTGCCCAGGGAAGTCACATTTCATGCCTGGCATCTCTGGACACGCTCCGAAGTGAAACATGCCAAGGTGGTACTGGTTGCATTGGTTTTGTTGAGCTCAGCAGATTCAGTATCAAATGGTATGGATTGAGAGAAGAGTGCAAGAAAACTAGCCAGGACTGGGAGAAATAGAGAATGGGGAAAGTTTGTAGAGAGTGGAGAAAGTTTGTGCTGCCTTTGAGTTTAAGAAGGCAGTAAATCGTTATTATTATAACCAAGTTATTTGGGAATTTGGTTTACTTTGAAAATCCCATGGTTAAGATTTGCTGTATCATATAATACCTCGCTATCATTTATGTCATTTAATGCTGTTTCATATAGTTGTACCTCATATAGTGAAATGACCAGTTGCTTCTGGTCTCCCTGGTCTAAGATTATAGGTGATTTAATTTTTCAAAGAAAAAGTCATTATTAGAAACGTATTAATGACTTAAGTCCACAGTTAAAATTCAATCAAGTTATCAATTTGAAACATTAAGTGCTTAGATTGAAAGGTTATATACTCAGAACTGGGTTCTATGCATCAAAAAAAAATCAAGACATTTAATCTATTTTCCCCTCTCATATTGATTTAATAGTGTTTTATAAGACTATAGGTTCTGCCAATATTTTCCTCTAAGAATTGCTGGTTTCTGGTCTAACATCCAACTCCTTGATCCACTTGGAATTTACTTTTGTGTTTGGTGAAATATAGTAGTTCAATTTCATTCTTCTGCATGTTTCAACCCATTTTTTCCAACACCATTTGTTGTAAAGACTCCCCTTTCCTCATTTAGTAGTCTGGACACCTTTGTCAAAGATTAGATGCCCACAGGTGTGGGGGCTTACTTCTGGGCTCTCACTTCTATTCCACTGGCCACTGTATCTATGTTCCAGTACCAAGCAATTTTTATGACAATGGCCCTAAATACAATTTGAGATCTGGGAGTGTGATGCCTCCAGCTCTGTTCTTTCTTCTCAAGATTGTTTTGGAAATTCTAGGTCTTTTCTGGTTCCAGATAAACATTTGTAGCTTTTGTTCTATTCTCCTGAAAAATGTGGTTGGGAATCTTGATGGGGATAGCATTAAATTTGTAGATGGCTCTGGGTAGTATATTCATTTTAATGGTGTTAATTCTTCCAGCCCATGAACATGGAATATCTTTCCACTTCTTTGTGTCTTTTTCTATTTCCTTGAGTAGTGACTCATAATTTTCGGTACATAAGTCTTCCACTTCTTTGGTTAGGCTTATTCCTAGATGTTTTATTTTAATTTATTTTATTTTATTTTTTCTATAATAAAAGTGACTGATTTGTGGATTTCTTCTTCTAACTTATTGTTTGCACAGAGGAATGCCACTGACTTTTGAGTGTTAATTTTGTAGCCTGACACCTTATTAAATTGCCTGATAATTTCCAAAAGCTTCTTGCTGGATTTTTTAGGTTTTTCTATGTATACTATCATGTCATCTGCAAATAGGGGGAGTTTGACTTCTTCTCTTCCAATATGTATCCCTTTAATTCCTTGCTTCTGCCCAATTGCTATGGCAAGAACTTCCAACACTATGTTGAATAGTAATGGTTGATAGTGGGCAGCCTTGTCTAGTATCTGATTTGAGGGGGAATGCTTCCAGTTTTTCACCATTGAGTATGATGTTGGCTGTAGGTTTGCTATATATGGACTCCACTATCCTGATGAATTTTCCATCTATTCCCATTTTTTATAGCATTTTGATCATGAATTACAGATAATGGTATCCAATAGAACTGCAATGCTATATTTCTGCTTGAGTCTTTCTGTCTTTCACCTCTTGTTCTTGTTGTCCACACAATCATCAATCTTCAAACAATGCCGTCTTTTTTTTTTTTTTTTTACCAGAAATACCACCTGTGCTCTAATGAAATTTGTTGGTATTTTGTTTTAGTTTTCCTTCTGGTGGTGAGCCAACTTTTTGAGACTAGGTCACCATACTTCCACCCTGGAAGTCTTAAGATTTCCTTCTCTTTCTTTTTTTAAATTTTTTTTTTTACTAAGTAGAATAGACAAAGATACACCTGCAGCACTGCTTAGCCACTGATGAAACTTTCCCCCCTGCAGATGAGTACCAGCCGTTTGAACCTGGGTCCCTGCTCATATTAACATGTGCACTTGGCTAAATGTACCACTACCTGGCCTCAAGGTTTTCTTTTCATCCAAGGCTGTCACATCAGCATTTGGAAAATGTAAGACAAAAGTGTAAAAGCACTTCTCTAGTTCTTTAAAGCACTTTTGTCCACTATAAAGGATTAGTATCTTCTAGTCACTTCTTGGATGAACAGGAACTTGCTACAAAACACTTTCACTCATTCAGCACTTACCACAATTAAATTTTTCCATGGTGCAATTGTTTTTGCCTTTTCCATTAGAGGACCATCTAATTTTATAATAGTAATAAGGCATTATTATAATAATATCATATAATATACTATTATACTATACTATAATAATAATTATTATTATTACATTACCTAATAGTAGATGGTAAGAGTTTGGGACATTAACTATCCCAAGGATTTTTTACCTAAGTTTAAATGGGTTCCCAGAGTAGATGCAGACTATTAGATACAAAAATAGACAGCAAAAGCTTTCAAACTGGGGATTCTGAGATTAACAACGCAGTCCCTGATTTTCAGATTGCATCAATTGAATCCCAAAGGTCAAATGAAACAGACAGATGAAGAATGTGGGTTTCTAGGGTCTGGTGACAGATTTAAGTCCCCTACTAAGACTGGGCTGGCTCTAATTCATGTTCTCTGTTCTGGGAGCTAGCCCGGAGCTGGAAAATGATGAATGACACTGCTGATCTTAATCATTTCAGAGGATCCCAACCCCCTAGTTTTGGCTTTTGAATAGCATAGTATGCATTCTGGATCCTTCATCCCATGAAATCATAGTAAATTTTTTCCTTATACCTGAAAGATAAGCCTCAGCATCTGATATTGAACCCCCACCTCCAAGCACTCAGTGTCAGCAAACCCACTTCCAGATCAAGTGTAAAGGTGCAGAGACATGAGACTGGGGGACCTGCCAACTTGAAGTAGCCAAACTGAGATAGCTTTGTTTGTTTGTTTAAAGTCTTTATTTTTATTTTTTAAATCTTTATTTATTGGACAGAGATAGCCAGAAATAGAGAGGGTAGGAGAGGGGGGAGGAGGGAGGGAAGGAGAGAGAGAGAGAGAGAGAGAGAGAGAGAGAGAGAGATGCCTGCAGCACTGTTCTACCACTCAGAAAGCTTTCCCCCTGCAGGTGGGAACTGGGGGCTCAAATCCGGGTCCCTATACATTGTAACATGTATGTTCAACCAGGTGTGCCACCACCTGGTCCTGAGGTAGCTTTCTATAGAGATTTTTTCTAAACCTCTATAAAAACAGACTTAACCAACAGACCTACGATCCTTAATTAGGAAAGGTCACAATTTGACTCCCATGGAACTTTATATAGATCTGAAGCCTTTCAGTTAACATATTTGACTAATATCAATTGATTTTAACAGTATTGACTATAAGTTGGAAAATTCAGGACACTAGAAGATCATAGCAGAAATTCCTTGTCTCAAAGAGCCAAGTGATACCATCTCCTCCAGTCTCTTACATTTGGGAGAGATCTCATCTAGAAAATTTTTTGTTTAATATTTATTTATTTGTTTTCCCTTTTTTTGCCCTTGTTTTATTGTTGTTGTAGCTATTATTGTTGTTGTTATTGATGTCATCGTTGTTAGATAGGACCAAGAGAAATGAAGAGAGATGGGGAAGACAGAGAGGGAGAAAGAAAGACACCTGCAGACCTGCTTCACAGCCTGTGGAGCGACTCCCGTGCAGGTGGGGAGCCGAGGACCTGAACCAGGATGCTTACGCAGGTCTTTGAGCTTCGCACCACGTGTGCTTAACCCGCTGCACTACCGCCTGACTCCCTAAAAAACATTTTATGTGTTTCCATGAAAGAGGATACAGACAAGACATGTTTGTACTATTTGGATAGATGATACTGCAAATAATACTGAAATGTTCTAAAATCAATGTGCTATTGCTATTTCAGGTTGTTTCTACCAGGAAGCTGGAATGGGAGAAATAGTCATATAATGGGCTCTGCTTTATTTTCTCACCCTCACAGAAGAAACTCACACGTGAATGTGTTTTCCGGGAACAGTTTGAAGAAAACTGGTACAACACCTATGCCTCTACCTTGTACAAACACTTGGACTCCGAGAGACAGTATTATGTGGCTCTGAATAAAGACAGCTCACCCCGGGAGGGCTACAGGACTAAACGACACCAGAAATTCACTCATTTTTTACCCAGGCCAGTTGATCCTTCCAAGTTGTCCTCCCTGTCCAAAAACCTCTCCCACAATAGGTAATGGCTACAGGTAACAGACTCCTTAGTGTGGCCTCTATGACTCATGTACACGGAGGTTACGTTGCATCTCCAAGCACCATCCTCATAGTTTTTTCAGTCCTCCTTCCTATCAGTTTACGTAACAGGGAACCATTTACTGTTTAACTCAGCCAGCTGTTTTCTTGTTGTTCAAGGAGTATATAAAGGTTAGGTTATTTGGGGGGGGGGGGATATGGGAGAAGGGGTGGACTATAGGGGATCTTGTATATGCTTTTTTCCTTTACTCATATTATTTCCCCTGGTATGACCAAGAAAGGGATCCCCTGACAAGGACCAGGTAGGTGTCTTACCCCACAAAGAACCCAAATATTTTGACAATGGGTAAATGAAAACCAAGAATCTGCTATAGATACTACCTATAGACGTCTGGAAAAGTTTCATTCAGGAAATCGTTGAGGCTACAGCCCTGCTGCAAAATCTGTCTGCACATTGGCTCTGCGGATTTCTCATTTGTGCTGACATACAGTTTTCCTGCCATTGAAAATAGAAGATGGAGTATGTTGGGAGGAAATGTTAAAAAGCATGGATACTGTGCATAAAGAAAAAACTATTTATCAAATGTACACGCTATTTATTGTAAATATTTATTTATTTCAAATAATTTTATTTTTAATAAAGTTAGATTTTCATCTGAAAGAATACAATCCAGCTGAAGCAGGAGAAGTGAGTTATTAAAGCCTTATGAGTAAAAAAGTATATTGCAATTACTTGCCTGAATATGTTGATTTATACATTCAAAGGATGAAAAGACTAATTAATTTCTTTCTCTCCAACTCATTAACGTTTCCTCTGGTGCATCAGATTGCGTAGACTAGATGACTCACCATCCACAGAGCTGGCATTATCTAGCAAGCCTATCTGAAGTCTTTTTCAATTTCATTTTCTACCATGGTTATTGCTGGGGCTTGGTGCCTACACAGTGACTCCACTTCTCCCAGTGGTATATATATATATATATATATATATATACTATATATATATATATCGACAGAGATCAATTGAAAGGGAATAGGGAAGAGAGGAGAGAGAAACACCTGCAGCACTACCTCATCACTTGTGAAGCATCCCCCTGCAAGTAGGGACTAGGGGTGTAAACCTGGATTCTTTAGCATGACAATGTGTTGTCACCACCCAGCCACTCTTATCTGAAATCCTTTCAGACTTCTTGACACTATACTTTTCATTAAATGAAAGCTTCATAAAGACTTGGACCAGCCATGTGTGCTTAGGACTAGGCATAGAGAAACACTTCTTTGGGGCTTGATTAGGGCTTAAAGCCTGAAGGTCAGAAATCTAGTCAGTGACATCTTACTTTAGATGCTAAGATGCAAGGTTCAACTAAATATCAGGGCTTGGGGAGATAGTTTACCTTGGAGGGCATCCAGTATGTCATAGGTGGACTCCAAATTCAAGTCCCTGGTACACTACATAGGAATACAACAGCACCAGTGAAACTTTAGTGTTGTGGTGTCTCTTGTTCCATTCTCCTCTGTCTGAAAAAAAAAGTTAGCCTGGAGTAGTGAAATTCCTACAGTGACATAAAAATCATCAATTGGGTGACAGATTATTTGACTGTTCATTTATCAAGGCACTGCTCAGCTCTGGCTTATGGTGGTATACCAGTGATTGAACCTGGAACGTCTGGTGTCTCAAGCACACAAAACTGTTGTATAAGCTGTTGTGCTACTTCACCTGACTCTAGAAAGATTTTTTTTTTAAAATCAGTCAACATTGTTTCTGGAGGTGGTCTCTCCCTTGTCTCCAAACAACCCTGTCCCACTCCCTGCTAATACTTCTACAGAGTTCTGGTGAGCTACTAATGCATTCTCCTGAAGATAGGGTCACTTGGCTAGCAGCAGCATCTGGGAACTCCTTAGAAATGTCCATTACTTATTATTTGGTGCATTGCACTGAAACAAAGGACTCTGGAGAAGGAGGGGAAGGGAGTGGATGGAGAGGGCATTGGGTTACTGGTGTGTAGTGGTGGAAAAGGACCTAAGTCAAGGAGTGAGAGTGTTTTGCAGACACCTATCACCGGGAGATGCACAGTAAGCCATTAACCCTCTAATAAAGTAATTTGAGGGGAAAAACTGAAATGTAAATAAAGAAAAGAAAATCAGGGCCATACTGCCATTTTTTAA